>NC_064849.1:154915837-155178337 GCF_024139225.1 Suncus etruscus | reverse complement strand
AATGGGAGCTACAGCCATGATAATCACATTTTCCTGTTGATCCTCTGGAACCTGAACCAAGTATGTCCACTGATAATTATGGAACTCCAAACTTTGGAAATGGTAGCACCTCTAACTCATATTTCATGGAAGCTTTCCAAGGATATAGCAGAATACAATTTCAGGTTGCTCTGAAGTGCCTGAATTTATGGCCATCTATAGGAATGCATGGTTAAAAAAGAGAAAGTGTAGAATGAAGAGAAGTAGCAGGAAGCATCCAAGGTCTTGAGAGCGTAGGTCTTCCATAGAAGCTTCTACTTCTGTGTAGCAGCAGGGAATTGGATGGATGCTGGGGAAAGATTTGGATAATTGAGATGTATCTGATATACAGTCAGTCATTTAGTGCAAAAGCCTAGGGACAAGAAATAATCATTATTTTTTGAGTTATTTGATTTCATATAACTAAAATAGAATAGTCCCTTCAGGAAACAGGTCTTTCCAGGAAAGAGCTGGACCAAAGTCAACACCACCATCTAATAATCTATTGAAGTTTGATCTATCTCTGATTGACAAAATTTCTACCAACCCAAATGGCACAACCCACAAAAGGAAGCACATGCTTTACATGGGAGAATTCTGAGTTTGATCCCTGGCATCACATGGTCTCTTACACACAACAAGGAGTAAGTTCAAAATTCTATGACAAGAGCAGCCCCTAATCATCCCTGTATATGGTTCAAACACTAAAAAGTAGAAATGGGTGTGCTAGTCAAACATAAAAGCATCTTTGGAAGTACAAGGTAGCTCAGTGGTATAGCACTTACCTGGCATGTGTAAGGTCCAGGATTCTAATCCCTAGCAAAATAAAACAACTTTGAGTCTATCAAAAGCTTGATTCTGATTCTGGTCAATCATGTGTGTAGTTTTTAGGTTATTTTCTTCTTAGCTAAAATATCATCTTGGAAGTTGGAGAGTTAATAAAATGGGTATGGCACTTGCTTTCCACACAAAAGATTTGAGTTCAATTCCTGATACCCACTTGATCCCCCAAATCCAGTCAAAATCCATTCTAAAGCACAAAGTCTTGAATACTGGCAAGCATGGCACTCTAAAAATATGAAAAAAATAAATAGTATCCCTTTCTGTTCTATATGTTTCTGGTAAAATTCAAGAGTATGAGAAGGCTGGCTGTCAATCTGGATGATGCAAGGGCATGATGGTAAGGGTTAGGTGTGAATCAGACCAACTCTGGTGCTATCTTCTCCTTGAATGGTACATCAGCTTACCAGGGTTTGGTGTCAAGAATATTATATATTGGAGCCGGAGAGATGGCCCAGCGGTGTTTGCCTTGCAAGCAGCCAATCCAGGACCTACGGTGGTTGGTTCGAATCCCGGCGACCCATATGGTCCCCCGTGCCTGCCAGGAGCTATTTCTGAGCACATAGCCAGGAGTAACCCCTGAGCACCGCCAGGTGTGGCCCAAAAAAACAAAACAAAACAAAAGAATATTATATATTGGTTAGGTCCAAATTTGGAAACAATCCAAGTGCCCAAAAACAGATGAGTGGCTAACGAAACTGGTACATCTGTACAATAGTACACAGCTGTTAGGAAAAGTGAAGTCATGAAATTTACTTATAAATGGATGGATATGAAGAGTATTATTGTGAGTGAGTCAGAAGGAGAGGAATGGACATCAAATAATCTCACTCACTTAGAGAATATATAAAAAATAAAAGACATGGTGATTTTTTTTGTTGCTGGGTGCTTTTTTTTTTTGGTAGTTACTATCTTTTTCTTATTTTTTATTGTTGTTTGTTGGGTTTTTTGTTATGTTTTTCTTCTTTTTTTTGCGTTTTTGTTTTCTTCCAACAGAACCACATAACTTGAAACATCTTGTTATGCCTCATGAATTGAGGGGGAAAATAAAAATGAATGGTACCAGGACAAACAGCCGTATGAACATTGAGTGGAAATAAAAATGATCAGACTTAAACACCAAACCCAAAGTCAACAACAACAGAATCAATACCCTATCTACAACAAGCTATCCACAGAGGGGAACAGTTACACTAGCACTGGGGGTGGGGGGGGGCAAAGTAGGGAGATAAGGGACACATGCTGGGAAAAGGGATGGAGGGAGGACAACCTGGTGTTGGGAATGGTCCTGATACATTGTCTCTATGTACCATAAATATTGCTGTGAAAGATATGTTATTCACTTTGGCCACAATAAAAATTATTAAAAAAAAAGAAAAATGAAAGATAGTATGGTAATACTATCCAGAAACAATATAGAAATGAGCACCAAAAGGATCAATCCATGGTAGGAAGCTTGCCACAAAGAGCAGTGAGTGAAGTTAGAGTAGAGAAGGCTCCACTATGACAATTATACTTGGAACTGATAGCTCTTGGACAAGAACTGGGTGCTGAAAGGGGATAAAGTGATAGGTATGGTGCCTCCTCATTAACAATAGTGCAAACCACAGTGTCTAAAAGGGAAAATATGGGGAGAGAGACAGAGACAGAGACAGAGAGGAAGGGAGAGACAGAGACAGAGAGAGAAAATATTCATCACTGGTAAAAAAAAAAATTCTAACTGGTGTCACCTTAGGACCAGAGAATGCTGGACTATCCTCCCAAGAGGAGCTCCAGCAGGGAAGAGGGTTGTAACATGAACATGAAGATGAACTACCAAAACTTTTATTGTTTGTTTTTGTTTTTGTTTTTAAATCACACCCAGCAGCGCTCAAAGGTTACTCCTGGCTCTATGCTCAGAAATCGCTCCTGGCAGGCTCAGGAGACCATATGGGATGCAAGGATTCTAACCACCGTCCTTCTGCATGCAAGGCAAACACCTTACCTCCATGCTACTCTCTGGCCCCAAACTACCAAAACTTTAAAGCTATTCCTGAGCACTGCCGGGTGTGACCCGAAAACCAAAAAAAAAAAAAAAAGGCTATTCTTGACAACATCATAGCAATGGACTCTTACATCAGTAAAAAGGCCATTCATCCAGCCTTGAACCCTGGATCCCAGACATAGAAACGGCACAGCTCTTCACACAGCTGCAGGAAACAAATCCCATCCAGGACAGCCTTAATACTGCGGGGTCAACAACAAGGGCCAGCTCTAACATGATATCCTGACAACGAGGAAAATGTGAACAACTTGACCTTAGAGCTGATTAGCCTACCTTACCAGCTAACGACAAGACAAAACCAGAAGACTTGGCACCCTTTGGTAGGTCCAAAAGCCAAGATCGCGATTTACAGATGACTGGCTGATAGAACCACGGCCAGACTGTACACATCTTGGGACCAATAAAAAAGCCCTAGTTTAGGGTTTGAACTATGACCTGCACAATAAGCATGATCCCCAGTCCTAAAGGTCCTGCAGAGACAATTGTAACGGAATGGAGCTTCTGGAAGCACAAAGAAAGACGCTAACCTAGGTGCCATCCTAGGCTCAGTGCAAAGCCCAAGACCACCAACCACAGAAGATGGATTAAAATGACACTGAGGTAACAGAACCTCTAGAATCACGAAGACTGACTTCATCATAAATCCCATCTCAGGATCTGTGCAGATACTGAGACCTCTAAACACAGAGCTCTGATTGTATCACCCTGGACAGAGCAGAAGTCTACCAACCACAAAAACGCCACTGGGAGAGTAAATGATCCTGAGCAAAATCTAGAGTTGATCCCCATGACAGTATACTCCAAGGACGGAGAAACCCCATATTTTTTTAGGCCAAGTGAATTTCTTTTCAAATGACCCCAATATTTACTGTGCCAGGTCAGGAGGGGAAAAACAAAAATACAAAAAGCACAAAACCTTGGTTATTTATATATATTTTTTTTACCTTCATTTATTATTATTATTATTATTTTCATTTACCTATCTATTTTGGTCGATTTCTCTCTTTGGGTGTGATTATTGAAATTGTTGTCCCCAGTTATACTTATTTTTTCTCTTCCTCTCTTTTCTTTCGTTATGTGCTATGCCATGTTTCTTATTTCAAGACCATGGTGTGTTTTTTTGTTTGTGTGCTTGTTTTTGTTGTGTTTTTGTTTGTGTTTTTTGTTTTTTTGTTTGTTTTTTTGTGGTGCTTATCGATAAAGCTGGAGTCCTCAATGGATATTTAACACTTCTTTTGGTACTGGTGGAGTGTTTCACCTTCTCTTTCTTTTCACCTCCCAAATCGATGATGAGAGCCACTAGAAGGATTCCGCCCATTTTCGGGGTATTAGACTCTTACCCCAATTTATTACTTTTTTCTTTTTCAGGCAAAACCACATAACTTGAAATAGCTGGTCTTGCCTCCAGTTAGAGGGGGAAATAAGGGAGGCCTCAAGACCAAACAGGTGCAAGACTACTAAGTAATAGGTTAGATACAGAGGGGACCACATATTCTAGCCACCCGGGGGTGAGGGAAGAAGAAATGGGAGGGAAGACAAAAATGGACGGGTAGGGAGAACAATTTGGTGATGGATGGGAATCCCTCCTGATTTTATGTGAATATGTACCTAAAATATTATTGTCACCAATATGTAAGCCACTATGATCAAAATAAAATTATATTATAATAAAAAAAAAGAAAGAAAAGCTAAAAAAAAAAAAAGGCCTCATGGGGGAAGTCTGAAAGAAAAACCTAAAAGCCAACTCTATAAAGGCAAGTGTGCACCTCCCCATTCTGGGGTTGACCCACATCCTTATCAGAGAAGTGTACTCTCAGCTCTCCTGCCTCTTGAAGCCACATTCTCTTAAATGCATTATTATTATTTGTGTGTGTGTGGTTTTTGGGTCACACCCGGCAGTGCTCAGGGGTTTTTCCTGGCTCCGTGCTCAGAAATTGCTCCTGGCAGGCACGGGGGACCATATGGGATGCCGGGATTCGAACCGATGATGTTCTGCATGAAAGGTAAACGCCTTACCTCCATGCTATCTCTCCGGCCCCTCTTAAATGCATTATTATTTCTTTCCTTCTTCATAATCTCTAAATAAAACTATTTTCCTTTACAAAAAATGACTATATTGGATAGAAGGACAAGAGATGAAAAGAAAAGTAGATCACACTGGAAGGTTTTATTTGTCATTAAACTTCTGGAAATTGCAATATTATTGGTTTAAATGGTTTCATAGCTTGAGTTATTTTACAATATGAGGAAGCGAGAAAAGCGACTGAAGCAGTAATTTCTTAACTTCTCCCCACTTATGTCACAATCTAAGGTAACTGCATAATATTTTGACCAGCTATCTCCCAGCACCTTTTTTGCCTGTATGTCCCCCTACCCATTCCTTTGAGAAACAATTAAGTCCTGGGAATACATGTAATATTACATCTGAGTTTCTTCCTTTACCTTTTTTCTTTAAGAAACTTGCCCTGGGGCTGAAGTGGTGGTGCAAGTGGTAAGGCGTATGCCTTGCCCGCACTAGCCTAGGATGGACTACAGTTCGATCCCTGGCGTCCCATATGGTCCCCAAAGTCAGGAGCAATTTCTGAGTGTATAGCCAGGAATAACCCCTTAGAGTCACCGGGTGTGGCCCAAAAACCAAAACCAAAAAAAAAAAACAAAAAAACAAAGAAAGAAACTTGCCTTACAGATAACTGGTAAGTAGCCACAAAGCTTCTCC
Source organism: Suncus etruscus (assembly GCF_024139225.1). Lineage (NCBI taxonomy): Eukaryota > Metazoa > Chordata > Mammalia > Eulipotyphla > Soricidae > Suncus > Suncus etruscus. The sequence continues at coordinate 155,172,719 of NC_064849.1, read as the reverse complement.
TACATGGAAAAGTGGTTTCTCCTTTTCTTTATTATCTTTCATTCCTAAACTGACTTTGATTTTTATTTGGGGGCCACACCCATTGCTCAAGAACTACAACTGGCCAGTGCTGGTGCTTAATATTGCTCCTGGCAATGCTCAGAGGAACATAAGAGAGTAGTGATAGAACTCAGGCCTCCCTGAGTAAAACATGTGCTCCATCCTGTCTTTCCAGCCCCATCTTCCCTTGGTAAAAAGTCACATGACAGGGAAAGAGCAAGAAGAAGAGTATTTGAGTTTGTTGATTTTAAACTTTAGAAAAAACTTTGATCTTTTTTGTTTTTAAACTTTGATCTTATTGCTGGGGCTTGGTAAAATGGGGAACAAGGAAGATAGATTCAAGAAAGCGAATATAAATGTATGAGGGAAATGGAGAGCCTGTTTAGAGTACAGGCGGGGGTCAGGTGGGGAGGAGGGAGACTTGGGACATTGGTGATGGGAATGTTGCACTGGTGATGGGTGGTGTTCTTTACATGACTGAAACCCAAACACAATCATGTATGTAATCAAGGTGTTTAAATAAAAAAATAAAAAAAAGAGAGCAAATATTTCCACCTCCTTGCTTAACCCACCTTTGTCCCCAGTATGCTGGGAAATGCCTGGCTAGGGTCAGGATTGGTAAAGTCTGCCTTGAGCACCTACATAGCACAGACACTCATGTTCCACCTGCCCCTTGAGGCAGCTGTCAAGCTACACCTGAGTTCATTTGCTCTTCACAGCATGGGAGATGATCCCTGGTACCCGATTTCTTGGAAAGCCATGGACTCAGACTGGCACTAAAAATTGGTCTTTGCAGGAAAAGAAAGTCAATACTAACCTAGGCACAGGTATTCTGGGTCCATTACCTACTTTCACATAAAAGAACTTTAGGAGAGGCAAAATAGTAAAGCAAGAGAGCTTTTATTGAATGAACTTCGCTTAGAAAGATATGAGAGGAGATAGAAAAAATACATTCAAGAGAACACAGGTTTCTTAAGAGTAGAAACAAGCAAGTAGGAAAACATGCTCAAGACTGAATACAGGTTCAAAGAGCAAGCTTTGAATGTCTTTTGGGAAGAGATTTATTTATTTATTTATTTATTTATATTTTGGGGTCACACACAATGACTCTTAGTGGTTACTCCTGGCTCTGTGCTCAGAAATCTCTCTTGCAGGCTCAGGGGACAATATTCTGGGGAAAGAACCTGAGTTCATTCCAGGTCGACTGTGTGCAAGGCAAAAGTTTACTATTGTGCTATTGCTCCAATCCCATTAGGAAGAGATTGTATGTGACTCTCTCAAATGGGTTCTCTTGGTGTTCTGCATTCATAAATATTAAATTAGATCTTGTTCAAGAAAAGCCCTTACAATGAGGAGGGTCTCTTCATAATCTTACCCCTTGCTCTATTGATGTCCCTTTATAATATTATATGTTCTTGTAGCTTCTTTTCCAAGGGGTCCACCCTTCTCTGGATGAGGCCTTAGATTTTTCCAGCTGAGTGCTGCCTCAATTTCTCCTTTCCAAAGATCCTGATTTATTTATTTATTTATTTATTTATTTATTTATTTATTTATTTATTTTGGTTTGGGGGTCACGCCTGGTGATGCTCAGGGGTTACTCCTGGCTATGCATTCATAAATCTCTCCTAGCTTGGGGGAACATATGGGACACTGGGGGATCGAACCACAGTCCATCCTAGGTCAGTTGCATGCAAGGCAATTGCCCTACCACTGCACCACCACTCTGGCCCCAAAGATCCTAAGATTTATATATATATATATATTGGTGTTTTTGGGCCACACCCATTTGATGCTCACGGGTTACTCCTGGCTAAGCACTGAGAAATTGCCCCTGGCTTGGGGAGACCATATGGGACGCCAACGGTTCGAACTACAGTCCTTCCTTGGCTGGCACTAGCAAGGCAGACACCTTATCTCTAGCACCACGTCTCCAGCCCCATAAGATTTATATCTTAAAGAGACGTGGTTTTATGACTATGAGCTATTTCAGGGCTAGACAATCTCTTCTTTTTTTTTTTTAAGAACATTTCCTTTCTTCTTTTTCTTTTTTTCTTTTGACCAAAGTGGATTACAAATCATTCACAGTAAAATAATCTCTTCTTAAGTTATATTTTTTCTAAAAAGTACATACATTGTCCCCCCTCACCTAATTGTAAAATTCTCATATACTTTTGTTCATCTAATCTCTTCATATTTATCTCTATCAGGAGCCTAGAAAAGTATACACACTTATGAGAAAGTGCCCAGTGATAATAGTTGGACATCAGGCACATGCGTAGGTAGAAAGGACAAAAGAAAAGCAAGATTGTCTACGTAAAATACAAAATTAGTAGTACAGTGTTTACCTGAAAAGAATTAGAATAGCTTCATGTGATGTTGATTTACTGTATAAGTTTGGAAAGATTAATTTATTCAATTTGAAGATATTCAGAAGTATGAGTAACCACTGAGCATCACCAGTGTGACACATAAAAAGAAAAAGAAAAACAGACTTCAGGGGCTGGAGAGATAGCATAGGGGTAGGGCATTTTTTTTTTGTGGTTTTTGGGTCACACCCGGCAGTGCTCAGGGGTTTTTCCTGGCTCTGTGCTCAGAAACTGCTCCTGGCAGGCACGGGGGACCATATGGGATGCCGGGATTCGAACCGATGACCTTCTGCATGAAAGGTAAACGCCTTACTTCCATGCCATCTCCCCGGCCCCAAGTAGGGCATTTGCTTTGCACGTGGCCAACCCAGACGGACTTGGTTCAATTCCTGGCATCATCCGAAATGGTCCTCTGAGCCTGCCAGGACAAATTTCTGAGTACAGTGCCAGGAGTAATCCCTGAGTGCTGCTAGGTATAGCCCAAAAACAAAAGACTCCCCCCCAAAAAAAGAAAAAAAAAAACAACCCAGACTCCAATGACAAACAGTATAGAGGCTGACACAAAAATAAACCTATGTTTATATTTTATTTAATTAACAAAATAGAATATAGGGTTCAGAAATAAATTTGTGTATACAGTCACTAACTTGCAACTTTGGAGGCAGGAACATAAGATAGAGAAAATTACAATATCTTCAATGAAGGGTCAGAGAGATAGTATAGTGGTAGGATGTTTGCCTTGCACACTGCTGACCCAGATGGACCCGGGTTTGATTTCCGGCATCCCATATGCTCCTCAGGAGAGATTTCTGAGTGCATAGCCAGAAGTAACCCCTGAGCACCGCTGGGTGTGGCCAAAAACAAAATAAAACAAAATATCAATAAAACCATATCTTCAATTAATGAAATTGAAATTAATAAAAAAAATTGGACAGCTACATGCTTAACGAATGGAAAATGAAACTTATAACATACACAATAATCAACTCAGAATGAGTTTAAGAGTCAGAAATTTAGAACAGGTGCCAAGACCTTGCTTTGCAAGCAGCCAACCCCTACCCAATCCCTGACACCAGATATGATTTCCTGATACTCATCAGAAGTGATCTCCTAGCACAGGGCCATAATATGCTATGCATATTTCTAAGTGTAGCCAAATAAATAATAAAGAAACAACAAGAAAATAATTTTTAGTCATACATAGTGGTTCTCAGGACTAACTCTTGGCTGTGAGCTCAGGGAACACTCCTCAGGAACCATGTGGAGTTTCAGGGATTGAACCCAGGTTGTTTGTCTGCAAGGCAAATGTCCTGCCTACTGTACTATTGCTCTGGCCACCAAAAGGAAAAGAATTTAAGATTTGAACATAACATCTGAAATAAGAACACTTAGAAGAAAACAAACTGTAAGTTTCTTGACATTAGACTTGAGACTTTTTTAAAACATGTCACATTAAAAGCAAAACCAACAAAAGTAAAAACAAACAGGTGGTATGCATCAAAAAAGACATCTGCAGAGCAAAGGAAACTAACCATAAAATTAAGGCAATATAATAAACAGAACAAAATGTTTGCAAATTATGTATCTGAGAAGAAGCTAATATCCAAAGTACATAAATAAATAACTCATCCAATATAACAGCAAAAGCACAACTGAAATTTGGCAAAAAGGGTTGGAGATGTGCAGAACCACAAGAGGCCCAAGGCTGCCGGAGCCCAGTGCTTCAAGACTTGCAGAGGCCTGTGAGCTCTCAGGTGGGGCCTCCTGCCCACCCAGGGCTGCCAACTTGTAGCAATTGCCCACCCAGGATGGAGAGAGAGGGAAGAAAGGAAATTAAGTACACATTTTATTCCTTTAGGAGTCTGATTCCAGGAACTTCAGACCAGGGGATCCAGAGAGAGAGAGAGAGAGAGAGAGAGAGAGAGTTAGATGGAAATTCACCCTCCAGAGGTGGCCTGGGGAAGCCCAGGTTCAAAGAAGATAGAAAAGTGAATAGATGCGTAGGTTCTTTTCAATTAAATCTATTCTCTAGTACTAAAAGTCTTCCTAAATATCATGGCTGACATAGTTTCCATTCTTTACTTTTATTTTGGAGTGGTAGGTTCTTTTCAATTAAATCTATTCTCTAGTACTAAAAGTCTTCCTAAATATCATGGTTCTTTTCAAAAAAGTGAATAGATGCAAAGCAGGCAGCATTTCTCCAGTGCTTTATCTCTGGACCCCGTGAGTCAGCAGACACTGATATGGTCACTATTCTTGGTCCCCTCTCAAAGTCCAAGTTTCTCCTTTCATACCTTATACTAGCATGACAAGGGAAGATGCCCAGGGGTCGTGTCCAGGCCCAACTTCCATATGTCTTCCAATTGCCAATGAACTTTCTCTTCCAACTGCCATGAGATGTAGTTCAGTAGTAAAGAACTTGACTTGCATGTATGAGGGGGCAGGCCCTGGTAGCACACACACATTCATATGTACACACATACACATAAATACACTCACACACTTACATATTCATGTGTATGCATACACATTGGCAGAAGGTTTTAATAGCGTACTTGACAGGGAAGACCTATAGATTACCAAAAGGTACATGTGAAGTGTACCTGTAAACATCACCAATCATCAAGGTTATGAAAGTAACCCCCCACCCCGGGCCGGAGCGATGGCGTAGTAATAAGATGTTTGCCTTGCACACGGCTGACCCAGGACTGACCTCGGTTTGATCTCCCCGCGTCCCATATGGTCCCCCAAGCCAGGAGCAATTTCTGAGTGCATAGGCAGGAATAACCTCTGAACATCACCGGGTGTGGCCCAAAAATAAAGAAAGAAAGAAAGGAAAGAAAGAAAGAAAGGAAAGAAAGAAAGAAAGAAAGAAAGAAAGAAAGAAAGAAAGAAAGAAAGAAAGAAAGAAAGAAAGAAAGAAAGAAAGAAAGAAAGAAAGAAAGAAAGAAAGAAAGAAAGAAGAAGAAAGAAAGAAAGAAGAAAGAAAGAAAGAAAGAAAGAAAGAAAGAAAGAAAGAAAGAAAGAAAGAAAGAAAGAAAGAAAGAAAGAAAGAAAGAAAGAAAGAAAGAAAGAAAGAAAGAAAGAAAGAAGAAAGAGAAAAAGAAAGAAAAAGAAAGAAGGAAGGAAGGAAGGAAGGAAGGAAGGAAGGAAGGAAGGAAGGAAGGAAGGAAGGAAGGAAGGAAGGAAGAAAAGAAAATCTTAGTAAAGTATAATCTCGTTACTGTTAGAATGACTGGACACTATAAAAAATGAGATAGCAAATGTCAGCAAAGCAGTAGGGTGAATGGAGCCCATGTAAAGTATTGAAGAGAATATAAAATAGTACAGTTACTACAGTAAACCATATGTACAGGTTCCACAAAAATTAAAAAAGATGTGTAATACAGTAGTTCACTTGTACTGTTTATCTGAGTGACACAAATACAAGTGTGAAAAGATAAGCATTTATTTTTGGAAGGGCCACACTGAGCAGTGAGTGGTCTGAGCTTACTCTCGATTCTGTACTCAGGGATCAGTCCTGGAAGGGCCAGGAATCATACTTCGGTCTGCTGTATGATAGGCAAACATCTATCTATGTCTCTAGCACAGTGTAAAAAGATATAAGTAGCTGCAGATATGGTTTATGTTGTAGAACATATACCTCATATGCTCACAACCTTAAATTCCTTTTCCTTACTCATGCCCCTGAGCACTGCTGGGAGTTAGCAAGTATTACTGGGTGTGTCCCACACAACTAAAGAAAAAATAGAGAGAAAGCTGCAAGCCTATGTTTTGTGCAGCAGTACTTACAATAACCAGTACATAGGTAGAACCTAAGCGTTCTCATATAAATTAATGGGAAAAGAAAATTTAGTATACTGTGATTGTACACCAAGGCAAGAGAAATTTTGCTATGCAACAAAATAGATGAAAGTTGAAGGTATTATGATAAATAAAATAAATAAGACAAAGACATCGGTGTCAAAATATACCTATGTCTAGTTATAAAATAAATAATCCCTGGGACTATAATATAGCATATGGTGTCTACAGTTAATAGCACTGTATTATATGCTTGAAAGTTGTTGAGAGTGTCAGTTATGAGTTTCTATCATAAGACAAAAAGTTGTAACATGGTGGGGATGATGATAATTGTGTTTATTGTGGCTATTTTGTAATATATACAAGTATTAAATCATTGCAATTTGTGCCTAAAATTATTAATGGTGCATGTCAAGTAGCTTTTGTGTGTGTGTATGTGAGTGTGTGTGTGTGTGTGTGTGTGTGTGTGTGTGAGCATGTGTGGTACCAGGATTGAACCCAGGGCCTCATACATGCAAAGTAAATGGTCTATCATTGAACCACATTCCTGGCCCCTGTAAAATAAAATTTTAAAGTTATATATACAGCTTTTTATTAATCATTTTGCAATATTTGGGGGACAGAGGTGGAGAGTCCACACCAGGCAGTATTCAGGGCTTATTTCTGGTTTAGAAATCAGGGTATCAAACTAGGATCAACTTCAAGCAAAGCAAGCACCTTAACTCTTGTATTATTTCTCTGGCCCAAGTATACAGTATTATCTTTGGTGTCCAAATGCATGGCGTTAGATGGATCTGATGACTTTTTTGAAATTTGTAGCTGATTATTTTTCTCTTGGGATTATAAGTGGAGCTACACACTGCTGGAGTTAACTGGGGTAAATACTGGTTCTGTGCTCAGAGATTATTCCTGACTCTGCTCAGAGAACCAAATGTAGTGCCTGGGATGAAACCAGGATCAGTCACATACAAGGAAATCATCTTCTCTGCTGTACTATCTCTCCAGACCCTGTAATTAAATATTTGTGTAAGAAAAAATGCAGCATATTTCCAGATAATATTTTGTCATGCCTAAAAAATAATGTATATATATATATATACATATATGAGATTATAATTACTTAATCTTGGTAGAACTTAACTTTGAAATAACCTTAAATCCTAAATGGGACTTATTTTGAAATACACTTTTTACATTATACCTTTTTGTGTTATTTAACAGTTTTGTGCAGGGCCAGAAAAGTAATCCAATGGGCTGAGAGCAGGTTTTGTACCTGGGAGACCTAGGCTTATTCCCCAACTCCACAGGTTTACTTGGTCACCACAGAAGCCATCCCAAGCACTGAATCTGAAGTAGCTCTGGACCAAAACTGTTTTGTGTATTAGATAATGCCAATAATACTGCATAACACTTCTAATATTAAAAATAAAGTTTGATAATATCTTGAGGATATTAAGAGAAAATAGTTATCTGATGAAAATGAAACCTAAAAGACTTCTAGCACAAATTTAAATTCTTGCTGAGTTCATCCAATTCCTATCAAGTATGCAATACCCAGATGTCCTTTGTGGTTTTTTTTTTAACTAAATCATTTGGAATTGTAAGGTTTCATAAAATTCATGGTGAGGCTTCCTGGGAGCCAGGAGTCTAGCAGGAGGAGGGTTGGCAGGCCCCCACCATGCCGGAGGCCTTCTTGACCAGGTCTAGTGGGGGTGCGGGACTTGGGTAACCCCTGCACCCCTCTACCGCCTTGCTCCAGATCTCCAGGGCTTCCCCGGGCCACATGCCTGGCAAGCCGGTGAGTTGGGTCCCTTGGTGGAGCTTGAAGGTACCCTAGGCCTTCCCCCATTATCCATTCAGCTCCTTAGGGAGGGTCTGGGTGGGGCTCTGAACTTCTGGCCTCCCAGCTTCTTGAAGGATTTCTCCTTCCTGGGAGCTGGGAGTCTAGCAGGAGAAGGTTTGGCAGGCCCCTGCCATGCCGGAGGCCTTCTTGACCAGGTCTAAGGGGGTGCGGGACTTGGGTAACCCCAGCATCCCTCTGCCACCTTGCTCCAGATCTCCAGGGCTTCCCCGGGCCACATGCCTGGGCAAGCCGGTGAGTTGGGTCCCTTGGTGGAGCTTGAAGGTACCCTAGGCCTTCCCCCATTATCCATTCAGCTCCTAAGGGAGGGTCTGGGTGGGGCTCTGAACTTCTGGCCTCTCAGCTTCTTGAAGTCACTGGTAATCTCTGTCCAGTCTATATTTTCAAAATCTCACGGGGGCTATTGCCCCCGCTGCACAAGAAACATTAATAGTACTCACTATCATTGAATTATGTTTTTATGTATGCAGAATGTCCATTTTGTACTCTGCCCTTTTGCATACCCCTTCATAAGTTCATATTTCTCTTTAACTTCTTTAACTCCTATCATCATTACTCCTCATTTACCCTTTCTAACTTAAGTACTGTAGAGTCCTAAGTCACAGACCAAAGTGGTGCTCTGGAGTTAACACCCACCCAAATATTTTAAAAGGCATAAAAAGACACTTTTACCTTTTCAACATTTTATGGGTGTTTTCTTTGACGGCTATAAACTTTTGCGGATTATTTTCTTATACAGTGACGATTTCCCCCCTCCCCCATGTTTTTTATCTTCTCTTTGTGAACTGCTCAATATGGAATCTGGTGTGAAAGAATCCCTCAGTTTAATACTTAGGTTTGAACCAAGTCATACGTATTGTTGGAAATGTTCTTACGCCCCCATATATCTGATAGCACCACGTGGCTTTATTTCTTGTTTGCTTAGGCACACTAAAATGGGAAAATACTATACATACCAATAAGTTTTTATCTAATAGAGATAGGAACACACAAATCTTGTAGTGCAATGAGACCTTACACCCTGAACATTGACATAAAGACCTGGCACAGGCCTCAGAAGAATGGGCATTCTCCATTCACCCCTTGATCTACAGAAGACATTTACAAAACATCCAAGGTTGTATATAACATCACCTGGTGGCATTCCTGTACCAGGAAAGACCCTACAGCTGCTCTGACATCTACTCAAAAGAAACACCCCTTAACACTGAGAAGACAACAAGAACAATGACCTGCTTACTGGACAGGGCTTGCTGTATTGCCCCTTAATTGTGAGGTTTGTCTATAACATCACCTGTAAGCAATCCTCTACCATGGAAGACCCTACCACTGCTCAGACATCGACCTGCTCAAAAGAGACTTCCCTTAACACTGAGAAGACTTAACAACAACAACCTGCTTACAGAACAGGGCTTCCTGCATTGACCTTTCAAGGTGAGGTGAAACGAGAAGACACTCCACATCATGACTTCAAAGAAGGATATGCAGATTCCAGAATCTTTAATACAGAAACATGATGCCAACAACAGAGACTGTGTGAAAAGTGTGTTGGCACTACGGACAATGTCTTGGATCGGACAATGTCTTGGATCGGACGATAACTTGCCTGAGGCCTAGAGCTGGTCTTATGCCAGGAAACTTCAGGGTTAGGATCTCTTTGTATTTAGGCCAAGGTTATTCCTTTCCATGCCTCTCATATTTTGGTGGGCCTATGCAAACAACAATTGCCACTCTAACACCGTTTTTACTGTGCTTCTTTGACTCTAATCCTTAAAACGCACCCACTTAAAATTTGAGGTTAACTTAAGCTAATATGCATGTACATGGAAATGTAAAAAATACTATGCCTCTAATGTTTAAGGAGTTACGTAAGTTTGATGGTTTTAGATCGCCTTGTGTGCTGTTAAGAAATATTATAATGTGCTACAATCTGGGGACTTGAGGGACAAAGTAATTGCACGTGGATTTTGTTTTATTTATCTTAACGTTCTTTGGCTGAAAGTTCAAAGTTAAGATATCAGCAAGGGGACTTCTTCTGAGAATTATGTTATGGGTGATTGTCCTTCCACTGTAACTTTACCTTGTCCTCTTTCTTTGCATCTTTTGTTCTCATAATTCAAAATAAAAAAAGTTATTTTTAATAGAAGTAATAAATTAAGTTATAATGGCAAGTATATGAAGTTAAATAATGGCAAGCATTATAGATATATGCATGCAGAAAATATTCTGCAAAATGTCATATGGTGTATTTCGATAAAAAAGGAAATTTGTGATATTTTAATAAATAATAAAATCATGCAAAAAAATTCATGGTGAGGGGCCAGAGTGATAGCACAGAGGTAGGGCATTTGCCTTGCACATAGCTGACCCAGGACAGACCCTGATTCAATCCCTGGCATCCCCTATGGTCTCCCACGTCTACCAGGAATGATTTCTGAGCACCAAGCCAGAAGTAACCCCTAAGTATTGTCAGGTGTGCCCCCCCAAAAAACAAAACAAAACAAATACATATTTAATGTGCTAATATGGAGGTGACTTTTAACAGACCATTATTAAATAGGATAAATGAATAGCTATCCACTGATTATTTGGTGGGGAGTAACCCCCAGTGGTGCTCAGGGTATAAAGATTCAGTGCTTGAGGGTTACTCCTGCTGATGCCTAAGGTATCAAGACTTGAACATGAACCTCAATTCTTTTTTGGGGGGGTCACACCAGGCAGCACTCAGGGGTTACTCCTGGCTCTACGCTCAGAAATCGCCCCTGGCAGGCTTAGGGGACCATATGGGATGCTGGGATTTGAACCACCGACCTTCTGCATGTAAGGCAAATGCTTTACCTTCATGCTATCACTCCGGCCCCTGAGCCTCATTCTTGCCAAGCAGGCAGCTCACTGAGCTAATGCTCCAGGCCCCAGTCATCTTTGTAACCTAACACAATTTAAAAGCCAAGAAATGAAAAAGAATAAAATTAAACTTAAGGGCCCGGAGAGATAGCACAGCAGCGTTTGCCTTGCAAGCAGCCGATGCAGGACCAAAGGGGTTGGTTCGAATCCCGGTGTCCCATATGGTCCCCCGTGCCTGCCAGGAGCTATTTCTGAGCAGACAGCCAGGAGTAACCCCTGAGCACTGCCGGGTGTGGCCCAAAAACCAAAAAAAAAAAAAAAAAAATTAAACTTGAGATACAAAATTAAGAACATTTTCCTTAATTCTGTTGAATAACTTTTATTCATTTAATATTTATGTTGGATTTTTCAGAGGGTCATTTTCTTGTATTAAGTCTAACAAGACAAGTTTTTGGTCACAATAATAAGTGAGTCAGGAAAAAATTATGACAAGGGAAAAATCTGAATGTCACTTACATTTAATTATTTAATTAAATATATGAATATATGAAATATAAGTATATGAAATATATGAAAAATAAATGAAAGAAGTGAAAGTAAACTATTGTCATAATTTACATGTGACCAATTAAAGAACATCATTTTCATTGTATTAATGTATATTGCTAGGAACAGTGATATATTTAATAGATCAGCAAACTCTCTGAATGAAGCTTTAAACAAAACTCTGTAACTCTTCTTGTTTGTTTGTTACACGTTCTATTTTGAATGTAAAATAAAACTCTTCTTTACTTAGGGATTCTAAAATTATGTGAGACACAGTGAGATTCTATAATTAATTATAAAACCAGCTGCACCTTTATGGCACCTTAAGTGGTCTTCCCTTTTTGAAACACCAAGAACATACTCCGTTTAAATATTATATATCTCTCTTCATTAATAACAAATATGAAAAATAATCTATTTTTTTATACCTGCCATACACAAAAAAATATTTTATGGGCTTTTGGGGGGGTTGAGGATCTATACCTGTTAGTGCTTTGAGCAATACTGGCTCTATGTTCAGCAAAAAGTCTTAGTGGTTGGGGGCAGAGAGATAGCATGGAGGTAGGGCATTTGCCTTGCATGCAAAAGGACGGTGGTTCGAATCCCAGCATCCCATATGGTTCCCCGAGCCTAGTAGGAGCGATTCCTGACCGTAGAGCCAGGAGTAACCCCTGAGTGCTGCCGGGTGTGACCCCCCCCCAAAAAAAAAGTCCTAGTGGTGCTTGAGGGACAACATGTGGTGCTGAGAAGTTGCAGTAGCCTCTTATTATCACTCTCATCCACTAACCAATATTTATCTCTTATTCGAGCTCAAGGTCAGCCTCAGCCATTACAATTATTTGGTGTATATATATATATATATATATATATATATATATATATATATATCATATATATATATGAGATTACAATTACTTAATCTTGGTAGAACTTAACTTTGAAATAACCTTAAATCCTAAATGGGACTTATTTTGAAATATCCTTTTTACATTATACCAAAACATACTTAGATATTCATGTTCAGTTTTTAGACAATACCAAGTAAGTATAAAGATGGAGGCATTTATATTATCCTAGGAGCAAATATAATCATTTCTTTCAGTGAGAAGACCTATTTTTACTCAGAAGATACTATTCTTAAGTTTGAATCTCCAAAAGCTATGTTATTGGGGAAAATCACTCTCCAAAACAAGAGCAAAGGAATTTGAGTTTCTGGGACTATTTGAAAACAGAAAAGAAAGGGGTAAAATTTGAGATACTAATTGAGCAGAGGGAGAAGCCTCTAAGGGATCACATCTGAGAAAGACTCAAGGAAACCAATGCTGTCTCACAATCATCCAACCATGCCATCTAGACTAGTCATCATGGGCCTGCTACAAGTCACACTAGTTTTTGGGTGAAATCTTTCAGTTCTTCATCTTTTTTTTTTTTCAGGTCTTCATCTTGAATGAAACAAAATAAACACAGTGGGCAAAAGAAAAGTGCATTTTTATTTTTATTTTCTATTCTTTAGACCCCCCTATCTGGGGCCTTGGAAAATGACTCCAGCACTTTGAGCATTTGCCTGGCCAGAAACTGTGAGCTGACACACAAGTGTGGCCTTCTGCACTGAACTGGGTAGTCTTCATTGCTCTGGTCTTAGGGAACCCTGAGGACAAAGGCCCACAGGACAGCATAGTGATTCAATCACAGTAACAGCTGCACAGTCATGGTGAGACAGAAAAAAAATGGACCTCCTTACCCACAGTGTCCTTACCACCATCCACTACATCTCCCACTCCAGTGTCCTCCCCACTGTCCACTACATATTCTAACACAGTGTCCTCATCATCATACACTAGATGGTCTTGTGGGCATTAAACAAATGGGCAGAAAAATGAGCAGCACTTCTATTAGAGAGGTTAACAGTAGAGATCAAAATTAAAATATTTTTGGATTGTCATGGGTGGGTGGGTACTCCATATGATCGCCTGAGCATGCCAGGGGTGATCCCTGAGTGAAGATCCAGGAGTAAAATGAAACCAAACAAAGAAAGCACCTTTTCAACCTAATTAGGTTTTCAATCTAACTGCCTTACTAGTGAGTCTTTAATAATGACCAGAATAAAGACTCCATGCCACAGCTCTACCTCAAAAAACAAACGAACAAAAAGAAAAAGAAAACATACTTGAAAGAAGTCCCAATCAAGAACACCATAAAAGAACTATTAAAAGACTGAATGGGAATTAAGCTCAATATGTTAAACACTAAATTATGGTGTTTGCTCCTTTAAACAGCCAGCATTACAATTTAACTAATACAAAGAATTACAACTGCACTATAAAAAAAGTTATATTTTTCCTGTTGTTGATATAGCCTAAAATAATAGATCTAGTCCAGCCTCTGTTCAGCATTCATGGACCCCCCCCCTAGCTTACTGAGATTCCCTGATTAGATCATATTATCACTCCTAAATCAAGGCATCAATACCAATCTGACCATGTGAATTGATTACAAATGAGAGGTACAGCCCTGAAAAAACAGTGATGTCTTTACCATAAGAAAAGAGAATATGAGGGCCAGAGAAAGAGTACGCGAGAAAGGCACTTGCCTTACAAGCATCTCAATCTATTCTACAGCATTCAGTTTTCAAGCACCACTTGGAGTAATCCCTGAACTGAGAAAAGGGCAAGAAGTACACATTGAGCATTGCTGAGTGTTACAGCAAACTTTAAACCAAACCAATGGGAAAAAAGAGTGTGGACTTTGAGAGACAGTACAGGAAAGGATTTGCCTTACATTCAGTTGCAGCGTCACAACCCTGGTTCAATCTGTAGTCCCATATAGAGTCTCCTGAGCATCAATAGGTGTTCCCACACCCCCTGCCCCCAGGTCCCAAAAGGAAGAATACATTGGCTACATGAAACATAAAATCTCGAGGAATAAAAGAAAGTAGCTCATTCATATTCATTCTTATTCTTGGAGGGCAGTAGTTGACTGGGCAGAACACACGTGCTATTAATTCCACAGTAACAGATTACACAACCTGGATCTGTAGAGAGTGGTGCAGTGGAAATGGACTTCTAGACTAGAAATTTAATTTTTGTTTTGTTTTGGTTATTTTGTTTTGTATTTGTTTGGAGGCCAAACCCAGTGAAGCTCAGGGGTTACTCATGGCTATGTGCTCAGAAATCGTTCCTGGTCTGGGGGACCATATGGGACTCTGGGAATCGAACCAAGGTCCGTCCTGGATTAGCCGCATGCAAAGCAAATGCCTTAAGACTGCACTATTGCTCCGGCCCTTCGAATAAGGATTCTTTTTTTTTTTTTTTTTTTTTTTTTTTTGGTTTTTGGGCCACACCCGGTAACGCTCAGGGGTTACTCCTGGCTATGTGCTCAGAAGTTGCTCCTGGCTTGGGGGACCACATGGGACACCAGGGGATCGAACCACGGTCCGTCCAAGGCTAGCGCAGGCAAGGCAGGCACCTTACCTTTAGCGCCACCGCCAGGCCCCAGGGATTCTTAAAATCATTTGTGACTCTCTTTATGTCCCAGAGGAATGCTTACATTATCTGATTATATGAAATAATATATGCAAATCAAACACTTACTGATAATAAATCATACATTTCTTTTTTTTTTTTTTTTTTTTTTTTTTTGGTTTTTGGGCCACACCCTGTGACGCTCAGGGGTTACTCCTGGCTATGCGCTCAGAAGTTGCTCCTGGCTTCTTGGGGGACCATATGGGACGCCAGGGGATCGAACCGCGGTCCGTCCTAGGCTAGCGAAGGCAAGGCAGGCACCTTACCTCCAGCGCCACCGCCCGGCCCCAATCATACATTTCTTTTAAAACACATTCTGTGACCCCATATTTAACGATCTCAAAAAGGATCAGGACCCAGAATTTAAAAATCTAGATTCTAACACATGATTGATGCATTACTAGACCGAGTTGATGGGCAATAGACAAGTGGATTCAGAAAGGAAGAACAGGAGCTGGAGCTATTGCAAAGAAGTTTGGGTGGTTGTCTTACAAACCCCTTTGTCGAGCTCAGTCCCCAGCATTCCTCCCATATGATCCCTCAAGCCTGCCAGGAGCAATTTCTGAGCTCAGCGCCAGGAGTAACACTGAGCACCAGTGGGTGTGGCCTATAAAACAAAAAAGAAACGAAAGGAAGAACATTCTGTAATAACAGTGGGAAGAGTGAGAAGAAAACAGTCCAATGTCCATATTTCAATATTAAGCAGTTTTAAATAAATCATATGTCAAGGGTACAGTGTGCAGAGCATTTGCCTTGCACTCAGCTGACCCGAATTCTATCCCCAGCATCCTATAGGGTTCACTGAGCCCACCAGGGGTAATGCCTGAGTTCAGAGCCAGAAATAATTCCTGACCATTACAATGTATAGCCCCAAATCAACAACAACAAAATAAATAAATAAAACATGCTAATGAAGACCAACACTGGATCTTAATAAGAACAATCTAGTAGATGATTTTGATGACTACATCTATCAACACTGCAGTAGAATCTCTGGAAAGATGTTATCAACAGTGAGGGTTTTACAGAAGATCTAGACCAGGGGTCTCAAACTCGTGGCCCGTGGGCCGTTTGCGGCCCGTGGCTGGCCTTCAAATATCGCAGTATTAGCGATTATTCACTTACCGAATAATTGCGATAAAAATTGCATTAGTAAGAAAAAAATGGCATTAAACATTCACATACCCCGAACAGTTCCGTTTGGGGTATGCAAAATTTTAATGCAATTTTTTGCAATTGTTTTCTTTTTTTTTTTTTTTTGTTTTTGGGCCACACCCATTTGACGCTCAGGGGTTACTCCTGGCTATGCGCTCAGAAATCGCCCCTGGCTTGGGGGGACCATATGGGACGCCGGGGGATCGAACCGCGGTCCTTCCTTGGCTAGCGCTTGCAAGGCAGAAACCTTACCTCTAGCGCTACCTCGCCGGCCCCTGCAATTGTTGTCTTACTAATGCAATTTTTTATTGCGAATATTCGGTAAGCAAATAATCGCAAATACTTTGTGCCTAGCGCAGACGTCATTTCTGCTGCTCCTGCCCGCTGTCCCTTGCATTATCGGAGGCCAAGAGAGAGAAGGAAGAGAACGGAGAGAAGTTTATTACAGAATTAGATTTTGTCATACCTTCATCATGACTTCATCAAAGCCTGCAGTGATGAGAAAGATTGATGGCACAGACAATTTCAGGAAAAATGGAAGACGCAGTACTTCTTTGTTGAGCACAGGGGCATCCCCACATGTCTTATTTGCTCAGAGAAAGTTGCAGTGCACAAGGAATACAACTTGAAACGCCATTATTCAACTAAACATGCTGAGGAATGTGCAAATTATCAAGGAAATGAGAGAGCCAAGCGGGTTGCCAGTCTTAAAGCATGTCTAATGAGGCAACAAGATTTCTTCAAGAAAGCAGCCAAAGAGAATGTTGCATCAGTCGAAGCTAGTTACACGGTTAGTGAGATCATTGCTAAGGCCGGGAAACCATTCACAGAAGGAGAGTGTTAAAAAATGCATGTTGCAGGCTGCAAGTATTATCTGTCAGTAAAAGAAAGGTCAGTTTAGCAAAATCAGCCTTTCTGCCAATACTGTGGCAGAGCACATTTCTGACATGTCAAGTGACATTTATCATCAACTGTATGAGAAAGCCAAATGTTTTGATGCATACTCAGTTGCTCTTGATGAGGGCACAGATATAACAGACACTGCGCAGCTCACAATTTATGTCCATGGTGTTGATTGCAATTATGAATTGACAGAGGAGCTGCTCACAATAATTCCAATGCATGGCCAGACCACCACTAATGAGATATTTCGGCATTTGTGTGATGCCATTGAGAATGCAGGTTTGCCATGGAAGAGGTTTGTTGGATTAATAACCGATGGAGTGCCATCCATGACAGGGAGGAAAAATGGACTGGTGGCACTTGTTCAAAAAAAAAAAACTTGTAGAGGAGAATGTAGAGAAGGCCATTGCTCTTCACTGCATTATCCATCAGCAGGCCCTTTGCAGTAAATGCCTGCCGTGTGACAATGTGATGTCTGTTGTTGTGAAATGCATCAACCAAATCAGATCCAGGGGCTTAAAGCACAGGAGGTTCCATACTTTTTTAGAGGAAATGGAGTCAGAATATGGAGATGTGCTCTATTTCACCGAGGATTCGTTGGCTCAGCAGGGGAAATGTCCTGAAAAGATTTTTTGAGTTGAGAGAAGAAGTGAAAGCCTTCATGGAGAAGGATAAGAATGCTGTTTCTAAGTTGAGTGATCACAAATGGCTCATAGACTTAGCTTTTCTTGTTGACATCACACATAAGCTCAATGTACTAAACAAGATGTTACAAGGCCCAGGGCAGCTTATCAGGTGCTGCCTATGACAAAGTGAGAGCATTCTCCACAAAACTTGTGTTATGAAAATCCCTGCTCTCTCAGACAAACCTTTGCCATTTCCCAGCATGCAAGGAACTGTGGATGCAGGCATACCATTCAGTGGTGAGAAATATGTTCATGCTATTTTTATGCTAGAGAAGGAACTTGATCACAGATTTGCAGACTTCAAAAAGCACAGAGCCACTTTCCAAATTTTTGTGGACCCCTTTTCCTTTGATGGGCAAGATGCCCCCCTGTGCTTCAAATGGAGCTCATTGACCTGCAATGCAACTCTGATCTCAAAGCCAAGTTCAGGGAGATTAGTGGAAAAGCAGACATGCATGGGCAATTTTTGAGAGAATTGCCCCCCAGCTTCCCTGAGCTTTCCCGAATGTTCAAGCGCACCATGTGTCTTTCTGGGAGCACATATTTGTGTGAAAAGTTATTCTCCACATTGAACTCCAATAAGTCAAAGTACAGGTCTAGACTTAATGATGATCATCTTCAAGCCATACTGAGGGTCTCAACTGCTTCCTCTCTAAAGCCAAATGTGGTTCATATTTGTGAGAAGTGCTGTCAAGTCTCTGGCAGCAAGGAATAGGCAAAAGATGCCATGTTCAGAAGAACTGTTCATGATCTTCACTCAATGTTCTATTCATGTTCAGAAGAAATAATTAAAACTGTTAATAATGACGTTTGAGGACGTGTGTGTGTGTGTGTGTGTGTGTGTGTGTGTGTGTGTGTGTGTGTGTGTGAAATCCCTTATGCAGCCCTGTCTCACCCAACTTTGCCTCCTGCAGCCCCCAGGTAAATTGAGTTTGAGACCCCTGATCTAGACTGCTGGGATGGATCAGTTCTTCCAAATTGTCTATCCCCAAGATATTGGCTGCTATTGGAAGGCAGGACATTTGTTGGAAGACAGCACAAAATATCTCTAAGAGCATAGTTAGACCCATGTAAAAGCACAGTTAAGACCTATTTTTTACATTTCTATATTGGAATCCTGGAGCAAATAGCTTTTGTCTAGATTAGAGTCAGATTGGATTCTATTTCTACTTAATTGTCTCAGTTATCACCTATTGTTGCCAAATAGAGGACTCACAGCCAGAGCCAGTTTCACACCCAATTCCCTGGAGTCCTCCTGTAGGAAACCTTCAGTGTGAGAGCATTTCAGGCCAGTGAACTGTAGAAGAACTTAAGAGTAGACATTTCTGCTCTCCAAAACAGATGTAACGAATTGTTCTTCTTGGGAAGCTTAGGTACTTCGAAGGTCTAGAAAATAAAACAGGGCCTTGCCTTCATATACACCACTGAATAAGCCAAGGTTTATGGTCAGATTACCTAAATAAAATTATCCATTTCTCTATGCTGAATTAGCAAAAAAAAAAAATTTCAACTTAAAATATCATTCTTAGGGGGCTGGAGTGATAGCACAGCGGTAGGACATTTGCCTTGCACACGGCTGACCCAGGACGGACCTTGGTTCGATCCCCGTTGTCCCATACGGTCCCCCAAGCCAGGAGGGCTTTCTGAGCACATAGCCAGGAGTAAGCCCTGAGCATCATCTGGTGTGGCCCCCACAAAAGAATAACTTTCTTTTAACTTTCTTTTTTTTCTTTCATAATAAAAAACTATTTCCTGAGCACTCTCACTATGTATAAGTATTTTTTGATATGAAGAAAGTTTCTACATATAGAGGAGACAGAAATTACTGCTGTTTTCTAGTTCAACCTGTAGTAAAGAATGAATAAAACATGCAGTATAGAATGAAATTTATTTCATTTATATACCACAAAATATCTGAGTTTTGCTGTGCGATATTCCAGAAAGAGACCCAAAAGACAGTACAGAGGTTAAAGTGTTTGCCTTACACACAACTACTCAATTTAACAATTAAGCTTTCAAGTGACCTAATCCAGGTTCAATCCTTAAAATTCTTACAGTCCCCTGAGGCCTGCCAGGAGTGATCCCTGAGCACAGAGCCAGGAGTAAGCCCTGAACACTCTGGGTGTTGTCCAAAAATCAAATGTATACTTCAGAGGGAGAAAAAGTAATGGAGACATACATTATATAAGATTTATAACACCACTTACTTTTGAAGTTTAGTGATGGGGATTTTGGGGATTATAAAACTATTTGTGTATACATGGAGACATGTACATTCCTTTTGTAATAAATGTCATATAGCTCACCAGCATATTGTGTTTAAATACCTTGAGCTAACCAATTGTGCCACTGGAGGTACTACTGTAATAAATGTCATGTAGAAAAGCAAAGCATAATAGGATGGGGAGAAATTGAGAGAGACCAGCAGAGATGTGCTGAAAGGAGATGTCTTGAGTAAAGATCTCGGAGTAAGTTCACACATTAAACTTGTAAGCCCTTCACATCCCACTTTCCCATATTTGCAAGGAAAATTTTGTTTTTACTTTGATCAACACTAAAGAGAGCCCTAATCTAATTTACCTGTCCTCTCAGAGACAAGGATGAGGTGCTGGGAGCAGATGTAGGGACACAGATTATATTATCTATAAAGAACATTGTCAGCTATTGCAACATGTCTAAGCTATGATAACTGACTTTTTGCATGCCCACCCATACCTGGGGTGTGTGGGGGGATGCTGTACATACTGCATACACCCCTATCTGTGCTCAGATATCACTCCCAATGGAAGTTGGGGGGCCATATGCAGTGCCAAGGATTGAATGGGTTTGGCCTCTTACAAAACAAGAAGCGAAGCGTATCTTTTTCCTATCTCTCCAGCCATATCAATCATTGTTTATCAATCATTGTTATGGTCTTCTCTTTCTCTCAGTCCTCACTATTGCTCCTCATCCTGTTTGTTCTCAAATGACACAAACATGTTGCTCTACTGGTATTTAACAATCACTTCCTTTCTCAGTAGAATATCTCTATCAGGAAGAGAGACTGAGCAGAACATGCGGCCTGTGCCATGAAATGTCCGTTATAGTCCCTCCTTCTTTGGTTAAACTCCAGTTGTAGTTTATGCTTATCACCATCTGAATGTAAACATTCTGTGCTTGCCATATCTGTATCTATTTCTCACAATGTCTTTTTTATTTATTTATTTATTTATTTATTTATTTATTTATTTATTTATTTTGGCTTTTTGGCCACACTCAGTGATTCTCAGGGGTTACTCCTGGCTATGCACTCAGAAATTGCTCCTGGCTTGGGGAACCATATGGGACTCCGGAAATGGAACCAGGTCCGTCCTGAGTCAGCCACGTGCAAGGCAAACGCCCTACCACTGTGCTATGGCTTCGGTCCCTTTTCACAACGTCTTTAAAATACATTGTATGCATGTGTGATATGTTTATAGGATGCGGCCTGACGTATACATATGCATGGTGTGTGTGGTATGTGCGGGTGCACGCCTATGGTGAATTGTGTGTGTTATATGCGGTGTGTAAGCACAATGTGTGTGTTCATATGTGTATACATCTATAATGTATCTGATATATGTCTAGTATGTGTCTGGTGTGAATAGATGTGTGGTCTGTTTCTGTGTGTGCGAACATGAAGTGAGCAGTGTGCGTAATGTTTGTAGTGTTTGTATGTGTGATGTCAGAGATTGAATCTAAAGCTCCACACATGCTAGGTCTAGTTTTCCTGCTGAGCTGTGACCGTTCTTCACAGAATCTTGCCATTTTTACACTTGTCCCTAAATTTCGTGACTTGATACGTTATATTTTTTGAATGAGACATTAAGACAACTTTACTTTCCAAGGTAAGATACATTTTCTCTGCATCTCAATACCAAGAATTTAAACTCGGTTTCTTCAGTTCTAACCCCTATCTATCCCTTCAGGACACAACTTAATCTCTGACTTCTCTTTTATTGAGTTCTCTTTTTGGAAAAATTCTCCGCTAAAAATTTTTTTTTTCCAACTCAAATCACAGCTTAGTGTGTTTTAAATAGTATATTGAAAGAAGAAATGAAGTTAAAGTGCTGGAACTTTTGTTTCACTGTAACAGATAAATACTGAATTTACACATACATGTGAATTGGGTCATAGGTCATAACAACGGTTCCTATCATGGTTAGTGATGCTTTGAAAGCGCAGTAGCTATCAGGCCTGGCTTTTGATATGTTAAAAGAAAGTTTGAAAAAGAAGCTTGGTTAGCTTTACACTCCCCTGGTTTGCAAGACAATTATCTGGCTGGAGAGGCCAGAAAAGTCAACTTTGGAATCTGAAGTGCATTAATGTCCTTTTGGTACAGCTTCCTTTGTAGAATAGCCTCTGGCTCCTTTTGTGTATTAAGCTGCAAACCCAGGGGGAGGAAACTACAAAGAAACATTAAGTTGTTTCTGTTCAATATTGTAAAATATCTCCCTGTTAAATATGTCAATTATGAAGCCTTGCACTACCATGTGGATCTGCTAGTGGCTAAACAAGACAAGTTTTTTTTTATGTGTTTGTTTGTTTGTTTTTGGGTCACACCTGGCAGCGCTCAGGGGTGACTCCTGGCTCTAAGCTCAGAAATCGCTCCTGGCAGGCTCGGGGGACCATATGGGATGCTGGAATTCGAACCCCCGTCCTTCTGCATGGAAGGCAAATGCTCTACCTCCATGCTATCTCTCCGGTCCCATTTATTAAACTTCTAAGAGGACTCTTTGTGTGTGTGTGTGTGTGTGTGTGTTTGTATATCTTGTCCTTTTTTTTTTTCTACTACGGGCAGAAATATTAAGAATTTTATTTATTTTTTTGGGGGGGGGGGGAATCTCCCACTTCGTTTTTTTTTTTAAGTATATATATTTTTTTATTTATTTAAACACCTTGATTACTCTTGCCTTACCCCCAAAGCACTTACTGAACTAGCTTTCTGTTGGGAGTATGCATTAGTTTTCAATAAGATAGGCAACCATTGTAGGCCGTGTTGGGGTGTCAAATGGAAACCTCTGAGGCCATCTACCTAAGTGTATTAGGAATCTGTCTTTCAATTAGTCTGCTTCAATTATTTTTGAAGCTTCTGGACTCTTAAGTTTTTTGTTTTTGTTTCTGTTTTTTTTTTTTTTTTTTTGGTTGGTTGGTTTTTTTGTTTGTTGGTTTTGGTTTTTGGGTCACACCCGGCGGCGCTCAGGGGTTACTCCTGGCTCAACGCTCAGAAATTGCTCCTGGCAGGCTCAGGGGACCATATAGGATGCCAGGATTCGAACCACCATCCTTTGCATGCAAGACAAACGACTTACCTCTATGCACTATCTCTCTGGCCCTGACTCTTAAGTTCTGAAGTATTTCTCAAGCCTTTTCTGTTTTCCCACGACAGGAAATAAGGATTTCTTTGTAAGCTCCTAAAGAAGCTAAAGGAGAGATAGTACAGTGGATAGAGCATTTGCCTTGCATGCAACAAAAATGGATTAGATTTCTGGCACCTCACATGGTCCCTTGAGCATCAGCACCTCCAGCGATGACCCAAATAGAAAAGAAAAGAAAAGAAGCCAATTGAATTGTCACTTGTTTTATAAGTGCTGAGGTTTTCTTTTCTGAAATGTTCTGTAGGTCTCAATGCAACCTAAACTGGCTAATGAGGGTTTGTAGCCTTTGTTCATATACATGTAAACTCTATTGGATTGCAATCGATGTATCTAAGCCACAGTATTCTTCTGTACCAGAACACTCCTAATCCACAATGACAAGTTTTAGTAGCTGGGTTATGTTATTTAGTAACTCTTGGAAATTCAGACACTACGTTCAGTCATAGGGGGCTGTTCTGGTCTAGGTTCCTAACTTTTACCTTACTGTCTACTCTCTCTGACTACTTCTTTACCAGCTGTGTCACTTGGGTTTTCAAAAAAAGAGAAGATGACAAGGAGCTAGAAGCACAAGAGGTGTATTTAAGTAAAGATAAAAAGTAATGGGGGGCCCGAGAGATAGCATGGAGGTAGAGCGGTTGCCTTCCATGCAGAAGGACGGTGGTTCAAATCCTGGCATCCCATATGGTCCCCTGAGCCTGCCAGGAGCAATTTTTGAGCGTAGAGCCAAGAGTAACCCCTGAGCGCTGCCCGGTGTGACAAAAAAACCAAAAAAAAAAAAAAAAAAAAAAAAAAAGAGTAATGGAAAAAACTGGGGAGAGAAATTTCAGACTTTAGTACAGATCTGACAAAAGTTCTGCCAGTACAATGTGGAGTTCAGGAGGTATGGGAGGCCAATAGCAGGGCAAATTTTTGGGTAATGAGAAAGCTGAAATGTAAAAAATTGATTGAAAGTTGCTGAAAAAGCAGTGAGAACACTAAATGCTCCCAAGTTCTTTTCACAAAGCAATAATCAACTGAAAACTGAGTGTTATTAGAACAGACCTGATCACTTACAGCGGTGATCTTTTATTTCTATGGCTTCAGATGGGATGAATAAGATCAGTTATTCATTCCAAGGTGTAACAGAAAATTTAAGATGGAATTTATCTCAGTTATGAGAATGTTCATACTCAGAAAGGACATGGTTCCCCCCTTCTCCATTTGTCCATGTGTGTTGGGGGAGAGGTAGGAGAAGGACAAATAGGGATGTAGGTAGGAAAATGTATTTTCGTTATTTCCGACAATAATAAATTTGATCTTGTAGTTCTTTTCCCAAACTACTATCAGCTCTCATCCATTTCCTTTAAGACAAATAAGAACTACTTAATGCAGCGGATGATTCTTCAATCACTCCCTTTCATTTCAGTTTTATATTTTGGGGAGGTTGGGTTCTGGGGGGACACACATAGCAATGTTCAATGATTACTCCTGGTTCTGCACTCATGAATTGCCCCTGGAAGTGCTTGGGGTACCAAATGGGATTCAAGGCAAATGCCCTACCCACAATACTCTCTTTCCAGTCTTAAGATCAGGCTGCTTTGACCTCGAACCTTGTTTTTCAATTCTAGAATGAATTTTCCCTTTTGAAAGTGACTACCTAACATTTTAAAGTGAGACATGTTTAGGAGTATAGGGGTACTGACCAAAAGGAATAGTGGGAGGATAAATACTACCTGGGTCATCTTCCTGTGTAAGTAGGCTAGTGGTGGTGGTGGTAGTGGTGAACCAGAGACAAGGTAGAGGGACACTGAAACAAAAATGAGGAGGAATGGACACTTTGGATGGGATTGGAACATTTATGCATAAACAGAAATTTCAATCATAAATGCATGCCTCCTCTACTTCTGTACATGTTTGAGCAGCAAAATCATACGCGCAAATCTCTGAAAAAGAACCAAGTACCTATGAAAACTCTTGGAAAAACAAAAAAAATAACTTAAAATTTTGGGGGGTGGGAGGCTGGTTTTGGGAGGACAGAAGTGCTCAAGGAACCACACTGTGTTAGGATTCACATCTGGTCCTCTCAGCAAAGCATGTGCCCCAGCCTTTGGAGCAGCTCAGAGCTGACTTATGTGTTTTCTTCCTAGTACTTCTGTATTCCATTTGTGCTACTTGGTGCCATTTGGTGAGTAAACATCTTAACTTTAAGTGACATGAATTAACAGCAACTAAAGAACGGTTTTAAGTGGATTGAATTTTTTTTTTATTTAAACACCTTGATTACATACATGATTGTGTTTGGGTTTCAGTCATAAAAGGAACACCACCCATCACCAGTGCAACATTCCCATCACCCATGTCCCAAATCTCCCTCCTCCCCACCCGACCCCTGCCTGTACTCTAAACAGGCTCTGCATTTCCCTCATACATTCTCAATATTAGGACAGTTCAAAATGTAGTTATTTCTCAAACTAAACTCATCACTCTTTGTGGTGAGCTTCCTGAGGTGAGCTGGAACTTCCAGCTCTTTTTTCTTTTGTGTCTGAAATTTATTATTGCAAGAATGGATTGCAAGTGGATTGAATTTAAAATTTTAATTTTTACTATTTTCTTTAATTCTGAACAATAAAGTGCCAGAGTAATAGTAAAACAGGTATGCCATTTGCCTTGCATGTGGCCTACCTGGGGTTCAATCCGTGACACCCTAGATGGTCCTCTGAATACTGCCAGGAGAGATTCCTGAGTGCAGTATTACGAATAAACCCCAACAACTAAAAATTTAATTCTGCATAATTAAAGCATGTGCTTAGACTATCAATTAGTTTCTGAAAGGGTAACAATGTCAAACATTAGCCTCTGCCTCGTTCTGTTTTCTCCATCTCTTCTCTATTTCTCAGATATGAAAACTCTTCATATATCTCGCAGTGGTCCTCAAACTATGGCCCGCAGGCCACATATTGTATTTGTATCTGTTTTGTTTCTTCATTGCAAAATAAGATATATGCAATGTGCATAAGAATTCGTTCATAAGTTTTGTTTTTACTATAGTCAGACCCTCCAATGGTCTGAGGGACAGTGAACTGGCCCCCTGTTTAAAAAGTTTGAGGACCCCTGCAGAGATTATGTTATGTGTAGGAAAGTTTCCTGTTTTTTTTATAGTTCAGAGATTTTTTTATTTAAAAAATGTCTCTCGATCTATCCTTTCTCCCCTTTCTCTTATTCTCTCTCCCTTCTTCTCTCCTCTCTCTCCCCTTTCTCCTCTCTCCCTCCCTCTCTCCCACTCTCTCCCTCCTTTCTTTTGACTCCCTCCCGCCCTCTCTCTCTTTCAAAGAAAAATGCCTCTCATGTCATGAATTCAGAAGGAATGGGTTCCAGCATCTCAGGCTCCTTTCCATTGGTTCTCACAAAGTGTACTTCTCTGGCTGAGCAGGCTGGAGCCTCAACTGAACCAAGGTCCCTTTCTCTTTGGCTACCTTCTTTTTCTGATCATTTTCTTTCACCCACTTCAGAAAGCTGTCTCGACTTTTAGAGTGCTTAATATGCTCAATATGAACATTAATTCTCTTGGCAAGAATCTTGTCCTTTACTTGTCTGTTTACAACAATACCAACAGCATGCTGGGTAACATTGTAGACTCTTTCAGTTTTTCCATGGTAACATTTATGGGGTATTCCTTTTGAAAAGTGTCCATTCCCTTTATGCTACAGTCTCATCTTTCTTGTAAATCTGCATGTATGTGAACAAAGGCCAAACAGCTCCATGTTTTCTAAAGGGTCGAGAAAACATATAGCGGGTGCCCCTGCTCTTTCCCTTTGTGTTGGTCATGACTGTAATTTACTGGAAAAAAAACTGGAAGATAGGGGCTGGGAAGGTGGAGCTAGAGGTAAGGTGTTTGCCTTGCAAGTGCTAGCGTAGGATGGACCGCGGTTCGATCCCCCAGCGTCCTATATGGTCCCCCCCCCAAGCTAGGAGCGACTTCTGAGCACATAGCCAGGAGTAACCCCTGAGCGTCAAACGGGTGTGGGGCCCCCCCCCCAAAAAAAACTGGAAGATAGCGGTTCCTGCTGAAAGAAAAGTTGTCTTTTCTAAACAAGTTCTATGAATAGCTACTTCTTTATTTGATTACTTTATATTAAATATACTGATTTTGTATTGAGAGAATCTTGTCAATTAATATGCCTCAACTTTTAGAATTACTTCTGCATGGAATGAGAAATAAGAAGTTAGCATTGATTTCTTGGGGCCGGGAAGGTGGCTCTAGAGGTAAGGTGTCTGCCTTGCAAGCGCTAGCATAGGACAGACCGCGGTTCGATCCCCCGGCGTCCCATATGGTCCCCCCAAGCCAGGGGTGATTTCTGAGCGTATAACCAGGGGTAACCCCTGAGCGTCAAACGGGTGTGGCCCAAAAACCAAAACCAAAACAAAACAAAAAGAAGTTAGCATTGATTTCTACTTCAGGAAGCTGAGCGTTTCATCTGTAGTTTGGAGACGTGTCTCAACCTGATCTGAGGTGTGTGTTATTGGCCTTTCTCCTTCTGGGAAGCTTGGCCACATCTCTCTGTCTGTCAATTTTCAATTTGTCTGTCTCTCTGTCTCCCTCACTCTCCTATTCTCCCTCTCTCTCCATTTCCTTCCTTCCTTCCTTCCTCCCTCCCTCCCTCCCTTCCTCCCTCCCTCCCTCCCTTCCTTCCTCCCTCCCTCCCTCCCCCCTCCCTCCCTCCCTCCCTTCCTTCCTTCCTTCCTTCCTTCCTTCCTTCCTTCCTTCCTTCCTTCCTTCCTTCCTTCCTTCCTTCCTTCCTTCCTTCCTTCTTTCCTTCCTTCCTTCCTCCCTTCTTTCCTCCCTCCCTCCCTCCCTCCCCCCTCCCTCCCTCCCTTCCTTCCTCCCTCTCTCCCTCCCTCCCTCCCCCCTCCCTCCCTCCCTTCCTTCCTCCCTCCCTCCCTCCCTCCCTCCCTCTCTTCCTTCCTTCCTTCCGTCCTTCCTTCGTTCTTCCCTCCCTCTCTCCCTTCCTTCCTTCTTTCCTTCTGTTCTTCCTTCCTCCCTCCCTTCCTTCTTTTCTTCCTTCTTTTGCTATTTTTGGGGGGGTTTGGACCCCACCCATTTGACGCTCAGGGGTTACTCCTGGCTATGCACTCAGAAATAGCCCCTGGCTTGGGGGGGGGTGACCATATGGGACGCCAGCGGATCGAACCGCGGTTCTTCCTACACTAGCGCTTGCAAGGCAGACACCTTACCTCTAGCGCCACCTTCCCGGCCCCTGCTATTTTTGTTTTTGGGGTCACACCTGGTGGTGCTGGCTCTGTGCTCAGAAATCACTCCTGGCAGGCTCGGGGAACATATGGGATGCTGTGATTTGAACCATCATCCGTCTGAAATTGGCTGCGTGCAAGGCAAACACCCTACCACTGTGCTATTTCTCCAGCCCTCTATTTCTCTTCTTTCACATTTCCTTAAATAACTGTGCTTAAATGCATTTTCTTAAATAACTATTTAACTCTGTTTAAATGTGTTTATTTTGCTTCTCTTAAAAAAAAAAGACAATAGGAACTGAGTTTATGATGTGATATGCCTCCATCAACTTTTTTCTTTTACCCCACCCCTCCATCATTCACTTTTTTTTATGACTCTATACCTTCATTCACCTGTAGCTTCCATCATTTTATTCAATTCTTTCTCCAGTTATACCTGAAGACTGTGTCCCTCTGGAGTCAGAGAAACTGTCACAGCTCCTGGTTTTACATAGAAGTACTCAGGTCAAAAGGTTCTCAATCTGCTCTTTCTCATGATAACATGGAATCTTTTTCTGAGCTCCTCGAGAGGCTCCTAATACAACTAGGCGATGTAGGACCTAGGAAATGCCAGAGCTAATTGTCTTTTTTGTTTTGTTTTGTTTTTGTTTTGGGGCCACACCCGGCAGTGCTCAGGGGTTACTCCTGGCTGTCTGCTCAGAAATAGCTCCTGGCAGGCACGGGGGACCATATGGGACACCGGGATTCGAACCAACCACCTTTGGTCCTGGATCGGCTGCTTGCAAGGCAAACGCCGCTGTGCGCTCTCTCCTGGCCCAGAGCTAATTGTCTTAGACCTGCCCATCTACACATTGATGAGGGCGGCAAGGAAATGAATGGCCTCACAACTGGAAAGAATCCAGCTGATCCGAAAGCTGGACTCCATGACTCCTCTAGGAAGGAGGGATGAATTGACAATATCAACTACCAATTGGCATTCCCCACTTACACTTCACACCCACTCTACCACTCCAATCGAACTATAGCACCTGCATTTAAACAACAACAGTGTCAACTTCATGAGAAATAGTGAGCAAAGGACATGATGATCTTTTCTCTTTTTAGAACTTTCACGCTTGATTAGCACTTCTAGTAATTTTGTAAAACAAAAATCTATCAAGCTTTCTTTGAGCAAGGTCTTCTTCCCTTTTCTAGTGTGGAAACGGAGCCATCAGTTCCTCAGGGAGCTTTCTAAGAGGGGAGAAGACAGTAGACAAGTCAGAACAAGTACAGTGAGGTCACTGTAAACCACTACCATGGAAGAAAGCAAGCAAGGTGACTAGAAAAAAGAACAAAGGGAGAGGCACTTTAAAGCATGTTGCAAAACAATTCTAAATAGACTTGAAATAACTTGGTGGGATGTTCTTTCGGTGAGCTTTTTACAATCTTAAAAATAAATGACTTTATATTAGTAGAGTAGTAAAAACATGTTATATTTATTTCAGCAGGACACAGGTATTACTTTTTGTAAGCTGGAATAGGTACAAATTTACCAATGTGTATATTAAGAAGTCACTTTTGCTGACAAAATGCTTCCTCCACACACAGAAAAGAATTTCTTTTAACTTATTATGTACTCATATTCCTTAAATTCTTTATTGTTGAGTAAAATTGTTAAACATTTATAGGTTTGCTTGTTGCAAAAAAAAAAATAAAAATTGATGCATGAAAGTAAAATAAAGCATGTTGCAAAGTTTACTCAGAGGAAGTGACATCTGGCCTGAAGCCTGAGAGATGACAAATTGCCTGCCTGAGAGGAGACAACTGAAATGTTTTAGGAACAGAAACCACCAGAATAAAAACCTACGAATGGCAAAGGATTGGTCAGACTCAATGAAAGAAGGGAGACCACGGGCCCGGAGAGATAGCACAACGGCGTTTGCCTTGCAAGCAGCCGATCCAGGACCAAAGGTGGTTGGTTCGAATCCCTGTGTCCCATATGGTCCCCCGTGCCTGCCAGGAGCTATTTCTGAGCAGACAGCCAGGAGTAACCCCTGAGCACCGCTGGGTGTGGCCCAAAAACCAAACCCCCCCCCCCAAAAAAAGAAGGGAGACCACGAAACGAATATAGTGAATACTGGGAAACACCCTGAGGATGTGGATTTGGAAGAGATTGCAGCCTCTTGGAAGACCCTGGAAAAAAAGACTGGAGCTGTCTGAAACAGCATTATATGGTGGAATTTTAAGATTTGCTTTATGTTTTTAAAGACCTTTTCTGGTTTCTGCACTAGATTTAATGGTAGGACGTGTAGGGAGGTAATAGGGAAAATGGATAGCGAGATAATATTGCCAAACTTTGTCACAGTAATTCAACAGGGCTCGATTGCTTGTGCCAGTAAGGTGATTTTCAATCTTGAAAACATCTAGTTACCTTTATTAATGTATTATTGTTGAAAATTATATGCTAATTTATTTCTTAAAAACCATAGAATGTCAAACTTAGACAAAATATGGACATTTATTCTCCCTTCCCATCAATTATGTCTATTTACTCTGGATAATTATTAAGTTAAACAAATTACATGGGCTCTCCTCTGCTCTGCTTTGAGACTGTTGGGGGTTTGTACATATTTGAAACAACAGTTTCCTGGAATTTTGATTAATTTTATTTCATTTTAATTAATAAAATGTAATTTTATTTATATTTCTTAAACTAAAATTTCTATCATTAAAATTCACTAATCCGAAAAAATATAGATAGTTCATAGCAAGGTAAGCAATAAAAATATTTTAAGGGTTACGATCAAGGTTTTTGCCTAGTTCTATTCTCAGGGAGCATTTTCTGCCACTTCTGGCAGTGCTCGGGGTACTATATGCAGTAATAGGCATCAAACGCATATATATTTCTTTTTTGAATTTTATTTTATTTTATTTCATTTATTTATTTATTTATTTATTTATTTATTTATTATTTATTTATTTATTTATTTATTTATTTTTGGTAATTGGGCCACTGCTCTGGGGTTATCCTTCTCTCTGCACTCAGAAATCGCTCCTGGCAGGAAGCTCGGGGAACCATATGGGATGCTGAGGATCAAACCCTGGTCCCTCCCAGGTCAGTCACATGCAAGGCAAATGCCCTATCACTGTGCTATTGCTTTGGCCCTTATATATTTCTTAAAGGTGGCATTTATATGAGCTGGAGATATAGCTCAGCAGTAGAAAACTTGTCTTTTTAGTGTGAAGTCTTGAATGCAATCACTGTAGTAAATTAATATGTATAACAAATGGAAATTTCAATCCTTCAAATTTCTGGTCAGATTAAAAATTAGATCCATGAAGAGTTAGAGAAACTCGTACCAAATGAACACACTTCTATTTTTTGTTTTGTTTTGTTTTGGGTCACACCCAGCAGTGCTCAGGGGTTACTCCTGGCTCTGTACTCAGAAATCACCCTGGTAGGCTTGGGGGATATGTAGGATGCCGGAAATTGAATAACTATCTGTACTGGGTTGGCCGCGTACAAGGCAAACACCCTACCGCTGTGCTATCTCTCCAGAACACACTTCTTTCTTTCTTTAAATACATGTGAATACAAAAATGCTTATTTTACTTAAGGCACATTAAAATCCTTAATGTTCCACAAACATTAATAAGTATTCATTAGCCTAATGGCTTTTGCCTTTACTCTTCTTTCTACTGAGAAAGTCTCACTATTTTCCACGCTTGCAGGTTCCTTAGCAGTATATTCATGATGTGGCTCACACATATAACTTTGTGGAGGCTTTTTGTTTGTATGTTTGGTTTGGTTTGGTTTTAACTCACACCTTGAGCATCTTGAGTGATGCTCAATAGTTACTCCTGGCTCTGCACTAAAAGATTACTCTGGCGGAACTCGAGGGACCACCTGAGGTGCCAGGAATCAAACTCAGATCAGGCATTTGCCCTACCTACTGCATTATAGCTCTGGCCTTCTCAATGAGGTTTTCTGCTGAAAATCTCACTCTCTCTCTCTACCTTCCTTTTGGTGGTGCTCAGGACTTAACTCCTAGATCTGTACTCAGAGCTAGGTAGGCCTGAAGAAACTATATGTGAAAAAACCTCTCTTTCTTTATATATATAATATATACACACATACATTCATTATAGTACTTATCAATACAATGCTTATTTTCTGGCTCCCCGAACAGAACTGTAAGTTTAAAAATTGTGGTCACAGGGCTGGAGAGGTGGTGTTAGAGGTAAGGCATCTGTCTGCCTTGCAAGAGCTAGCCTAGGACAGACCTCGGTTCGATCCCCCAGTATCCTATATGGTCCCCCCAAGCCAGGGGCGATTTCTGAGCACATAGCCAGGAGTAATCCCTGAGTGTCAAATGGGTGTGGCCCAAAATAAAAACAAGCAAACAAACAAAAATGTGGTGTGGTCACTCTTCTGTTGATAACTATATCTCAAAAATCTAAAGGAAATGACACGATGCTTTCACATTCCATGTATAGGTCCTGGATAAAATATGTCCTTATCAAATTAAGACCCTTATTATTTTTTTTGACATAAAATATGTTATTTCATGACCACCAAGGGAATTGGCTTGGATATGGGTGGGAATTCAAGATACAATGGTGGAAGTAATTTTACATTGGTGCTTGGATTGGTTGGAAGAAATGTAGTATGAGAAACTATGTAATACATGAAGACCCTTATTCTTAGCATAATTGAATCTAGGCTGCCACACTCATAATCACTAAACTATATTCTCTTCAAGTGAAAATTACCTTTGTTCCTCTATTATGGGTCAGGATTTGGGGAGATTGAGCTGGGCTTGATTTCTAGTCCCATTTGGTCCTCCAAGTAGTGTCAGGAGTAATTCTGAAGTACAAAAGTAACATGTAAGTATTGCCACATGTGATTCCAAAACAAAAACAAAAGTTTAGGGCTTAAGTGATAACTCAATGGGCTGGAGAGCATTTTTTGTTTGTTTGTTTTTGAGCCACACCCGGTAACACTCAGGGATTACTTCAGGCTATGCGCTCAGAAATCATTCCTGGCTTGGGGGACCATATGGGATGTTGGGGAATAGAGCCGCTGTCTGACCTAGGTCAGCCACGTGCAAGGCAAACACCCTACAGCTGTGCCACCGCTCTGGCCCCTGGAGAGCATTTATTTGCATGCAAGAGGCCTGGATTTGAGTTTAGCACTACATGATTTCTGAGCACTGCCAGAATCTACTCTTGGGCACAAAGTATCCCTTGAGCGCTGCTATTTTCCCAGTTACCCTTTTGTCCCTACCCCCCACCTCCACCCCCAGCCTGCCTCTATGCCGCCGATTTCTTCTCCTCCTCCACTTCCTCTCCCTCTTCCCCCCTCCTCCTTCCCTCCCTCCTCCCATCTCAAGCACCATAGTTTGCAATGCTGTTAGTGAAGGGGTATCATACATATCACTTTTCTTCCTTTCAATTCTTAGTTCTTGTCATCAAGTGTGATCATTTCTAACTATTACTGTTAGAGTGGTCCCGTCTGTCTTAACCTCACTTCTCCCTGTCATTGTTTCTATTGTTTTTGAGGATTATTTTCATACTATGGGTTTTTCTTATACCCCACAGATGAGTGTGATGATTCTATGTCTGTCCCTCTTTCTCTAATGTCACTCACCATAATACTACCCATGTATATCCATGTATAAGCAAATTTCATGACTTCATGTTTTTCTAACAGCTGCATAATATTTCATTGTGTGGATGTACCATAGTTTTTTTTATCCACTGTTCAGTTTCTCCAAAAGCAAATTTTAACTTGTCAGTCTTTCTCTCCCCTAGAAGGCTCCAGGGACCACATGGGATGCTGAGGATCTAACTCAAGTTGTCTGCATACAAGACAAATGCCCTCATTTCTCTTCTATCTCTCTTGCCCCTTAACACAATATTTTAAAATTATTGGTAGATAACTCTAACAACTTGATCATGTCTGGTTCTGCTGTTGTTGTGACTGCTTACACGTGGGCTTTGCTTTTTGATAGGTCTCGTCATCTTTTCTTTCTTTCTTTTTTTTTTTTATTTGGTTTTTGAGTCACACGCAGCAGTGCTCAGGGGTTACTCCTGGCTCTCTGCTCAGAAATAACTTCTGGCAGGCTGGGGGACCATATGGGGTGCCAGGATTCGAAACACCATTAGACAGACAGACAAAAACAGAGAGAAAGATTGCATGCAAGGCAAACGCCATACCTCCATGCTATCTCTCCTGCCCCTCATCATCTTTTCTTGATAGGTGAACATGAACAGCTGAAAAAAGATTTTAGTTATAAAATGGGCAGTGATAGGGAAAGCCTTTTACATCATGAGTATGTTTCTACAGCCTGTGGATCTTACAAGTGTCTTTGAGTTTATTTTCTGGCCTGTCTGGTAGAAGCCACAGGGTAGAATTTGACATTGCTCCTCAACTACATCAGAGCTACTTACATTTTTCACTCATGATCCTTTTTCACGTAAAACATTTTTACATGACACTAGGCAGAAAGCTATATAAAACAGATTTACAAATCAAATATTTACTGATAATAAGTGGTAAATATATTTATATACATTTCAAGGGGCTGGAGCTATAGTAAAATGGGTAGGGTACTTGCCTTGCACACAGCTCACCTGGGTTCAATCCCTGGCATCCCATATCATCCCTTGAGGAGTGCCAGGAGTAATTTTTGAATACAGAGCCAGGAGTTACCCATGAGCATCACTGGGTGTGGCCCAAGAATAAACTAACAGGGGCCAGAGTGATAGCACAGCGGTAGGGTGTTTGCCTTGTAGGCAGCTGATCCAGGTCAGATGTGGTTTGAATCCTGGCATCCCATATGGTCTCTCGTGCCTGCCAGGAGCGATTTCTGAATGCAGAGCCAGAATAACCCCTGAGTGCTGCTGGGTGTGACCCCAAACCAAAACAAACCAAAACAAAAAAGAATGAACTAACAAAATAAAGATATATATTTCTAAACAAGTCTTCAAAAATTATGACTCTTAGGGCCCAAAACAATAGCTCAGCATGGTAAGACATTTGCTTGTCTGAGGCTGACTGAGGTTCAATTCCTGGTATCCTATATGACCCCCAAAGTACTGCCAGGAGTGATTCCTGAGCAAATATCCAGGAATTGCCCCTGAGAATAGCTGGGTATAACCACAACCAAAATAAAATAAAATTTATCATCCACAGTCTAAGAAGTTGGATTCTCCATCAATTACAGCCTTTACTGCAGCCATGATGCAGACTCTGATAGCTAATTTCTCCTGAGTGCAAGTTTCTGTTTATTTTTAAATTTTATTTTATTGAAACAATTATGGTCTACGGAGTCTTTTATAGTTGAATTTCAGATATACAGTGAGTCAGGGCCATTCCCACACCAGTGTCAACCTCCTTCCACCAATGAACAAAGAATGCATCTTATACCACAATCCTTTGCCCCTTGGCCTGACAGTATAACAGGTCCATCTAAGTTTAGATTGTTAAAGTTTAGGTCTTTTGATTCTATTGTCATTGACACTGTCTTGGATATTTAGTTCTGTCTTTATTTTTCCCCACCAATGCATTTGAGACCACTTGGCTCCTGGCCCCCAGCCTTTCTTTATTCTCCATGTCCTAAGATTCTTGAAAAATGCAGGAGCCCCTGTTTAAAAGATAAGAAATTAAAAAAAAAAAAGTGTGTGCATGGCATTTTTTTTTTTTTTTTGCACCGGCACAGAAAGCCCAGGAAAAATAGAAAGAAAAAACCTTTGGCCTAAAAACAAGTTGACCTTTCCCATGAAGTATCCTGCCATAAGATCAACTACAGGCTCCATACATACTAAATTGTCTAACCTCAAAGTCTTCCTTTGTGATCAGTAAAAGTTCTTCTCAGTTACAGTTGTCACAGTCAGGTTTCTGTAGTTAGAGATGGTGGTTTATGTACAAATCCTATGTTGAAGTCAGGGTAACACAGACCGTCTTCTGGTTTCATTTCATTGGTAGGTGGCAAAGCAGGAAAAGAAAGTTGTTTTTTTGTTTTTTGTTGTTGTTGTTGTTGTTTTTGTTTTTGTTTTTTTTTTTTTACAAATTTTGGATCTCAGCCACTTGTAACAAATTTTTTAATAAATATGATTTTTATTTTAATCATAGTGGCTTACATATCATTGACAATAATATTTTAGGTACATATTAACATAAAATCAGGGGAATTCCCATCACTGAATTGCCCTCCCTCCATCTCCATTCCCGTCCTACCTCCCATATCCTCCTCCCTCACCCCCGGGGCTGCCAGAATAAGTGGTCCCCTCTGTGCCTAGCTAACTACTTAGTGGTCCTATAACTGTTTGGTCTTGGTACCTCCCTTACTTCCCGCTCTAGTTGGGAGGCAGGACTAGATAGTTCAAGTTATGTGGTTTTGTTTGAAGAAGAGAAAAGTAATAAACTGGGGGGAAAAATCAAATACGCCAAGAATGGGCAGAGTCCTTCTGGAGACTCTCATTCTAGGTTTGAGAAGTGAAGGGGAAAAAGAAGGTGAAACACCACAACAGTACAAAAAGAAGTGTCAAATAAAATGTCCAGTGAGCACTCCAACAATAAAGATGAGCACCACATAAAAGCCATGGTTTTGAGATAAAAAAAAAAAAACATGGCAGAGCACTTAAAGGAAGAAAAGAAGAAAAAAATAAATATAAATGGAGACAACAACTTCAATATCCACACCAAAACAAAGAGATCAACAAAGACTAGATAAATAAGAAAATTGTTTTGTGCTTTGTGCCTTTTTTTTTTTTGAAAGAATGTTGTTTTGCCCTGAAAGCAAGTTGTTGCTGTTACCAAGTCACCAGGGTGTCATATGAATCCACTCTGGAGTAAGTTGGGGCCAGGGCAGCAGGTTTCTATTTGATAGTAGGGTATTATGACATTGCTCACAATTTTTCTGTTCCCTTCCACTTGTTAGAAACAGAATGATTCTTTGGCTTTATGTATGCTTGTTTTGGTTTTGGGATGACACCTAACAGTGCTTTGTGACTGACCTCTGACTTTTGGCTCTGCATTCAGTGACCACTCCTGATGGGACAGGAATGGAACCACTTTGTCACTTTGTGCAAGACAAGTGCTTCATCTGTACTATCTGTATTTAGGTGTACTATCTCTCTGAGGTTCCGTGGAAGCAGAAAGATTGTTATGCAGCAGTTTACTGTGGGGTTCTGATTTAGCTACTGGAAGTAAATAGCAGTGTTGTAAGAAGTCTTCCAGGACTGGTTTCCCAGAGCTGTTAACCCTCCAGCAATCTATAAAGTTCTGATTTTCATATGATTGGTGGGCTAACCTTGTGGTTTCTGCTCCTCTCTTCAATGCAGTGATCAATTCCTATTCTGGTTTGACTTTCCAGTTTTGAAGAAAGTCTTTTGTCCTCACTTTTCTATGGACTCAACAAGAGTTGCTGATAAGCTTGTTTCATCCCCTCTGAAGTTCAGATCCTGGTTGAATTCTGGGGACCGAAATATTTGGAACATACCTGGCAGTGCTCAGAGGTTACTATTCTAGTTCTGTGCTCAGATGTGAGCCCTGGCTATGGTGAGAGGACAATGTAAGGTGCTAGGGATTAAAACTGGGGTTGGCAGATGCAAGGCAGGCACTTTAACCACTTATCTGCAGAATTTCAGATATTTTTCTCTGGTGTTTGAATATCAGTGTTGAGCATCCTATTCAGCCTACCACTTCCTATCCACTCAGCTCATTTGCATTTTGCAGGACCTCATATTTCTCTCCCATTACAGGTTAATTTGGGGGGAAGGGTGGTCTACTCCCACCTAGGTGCTTATTGCTGACCATGTTCAGTGCACCATGTGGTGCTGGAGATTAAAAGTGCTGCACCACTTTCAGTTTTCTGCAGCAAAATTGTATTTTCCGATATCTCAAATGGACTCACGCTAGCCACTTCAGCAGATAATCTACCTCACAATTCATTACAAATGCAGAAGCTATCATAGAGGATTTTCTTTATTTTCATTCTATTAAATATCCAAATCTCTACATGTACTGTTTACCTTCACAACTTTTTTACAGCCTCTTTGGGGCCATTTACAATCTTTTGTTGTTAAAATTGAGTGTGAAAATTATATTGTGGGGGGCGGAGAGATAGCACAGCGGTAGGGCATTTACCTTAGATGCAGAAGGATAGTGGTTCGAATCCCGACATCTCATATGGTCCCCGAGCCTGCCAGGAGCGATTTCTGAGCATAGAGCCAGGAGTAACCCCTGAGCGCTGCTGGGTGTGATCCAAAATTCAAGCCCCCCCCCCAAAAAAACCAAAATTATATTGTGGGAAATTTTCTTTTCTCAGTGTTTTGCTTCTTCAATTATTGCATTTTTTATACTCCAAAATCATCAGGTTTTCATTCTTTTTGTTTTTTTGTTTTTTGTTTTTGGGCCACACCCAGCAGTGCTCAGGGGTTACTCCTGGCTGTCTGCTCAGAAATAGTTCCTGGCAGGCACGGGGGACCATATGGGACACCGGGATTCGAACCAACTACCTTTGGTCCTGGATCGGCTGCTTGCAAGGCAAACGCTGCTGTGCTATCTCTCCGGGCCCAGGTTTTCATTTTCAATTTACTATTCTGCCAGTCCACCAGTATACACTAGTACAATAGCATAAACTAGTATTTCTCATTTTAAAAATTCTTCTTTGACATCTTTTATCACTTCATGGTATTTTATTAGAAAAATTAAATGATACACATTTACCCATATGCATATA
The DNA here is from genome assembly GCF_024139225.1 of Suncus etruscus. Lineage (NCBI taxonomy): Eukaryota > Metazoa > Chordata > Mammalia > Eulipotyphla > Soricidae > Suncus > Suncus etruscus. The sequence goes on along the minus strand of NC_064849.1, from coordinate 155,133,645 downwards.
ATGCACAATTTTTTTGTTTAGTTTTTGTCTTTTGGGGTCATACTGGGCAGTGATCAGGTGGGCTCAGGGGACCATTTGGCATGTTGGGGATTGAATCCAACTCAGTCATGTGCAGGGCAAACATCTTACCCTCTGCTATCCTTTGAACTATCATTTTGACCCAAAATACACAAAGAAAATTACATCCTATGTTTGTAAGAAAAATAGAAGTTGGGGACTGATAGAACAATAGGCTGAGCACATGCTTTCTATTCTGGAGGCTCAGGTTTTGTCCCTGGCACTGGATGGTCCCTCAAGCACAATTAGGAGTGACCTCTGAGATCAGAACTGGGGACAACGTCAAGGAGTGCCAGATCTGGCTCTCAAGACAAAAAAAGAGAGAGAGAAAGATAAATAAAGTAGAAGGCAACCACTTCTCTTCAACTACTGCTAATATATCTAGCAGTTTATTGGTGGTGTGATGGTCACCCCTGGCAGTGCTTAAGGTTTACTCCTTGCTCTGTTCTCAGGGATCACTTCTGGTGGTGCTCATAGGATCAAAGGGATAGAGGAGATGAAACCCAAGTCTACCACATGCAAGGCCAACCACTAGTATCATCATTTTCAGCTTTTTGTTTTTGGAATACTCCCAGAGGTGCTTAGGGGTTACTCCTAGATCTGCACTCAGAAATTGCTCCTGGCAGGCTTGGAGGACCATATGGGATGCTGGGAATCAAACTTAGGTTTGTCCTGGATTGACTGAATGAAAGGCAAATGCCCTACCACTGTGCTATCTCTGGCCCATTTTCAGCATTTTTGATAACTGTATTTTCAAAGTGTATGCTTCCAAGTGCCACTTTTTTTGTTTGTTTGTTTTTGGGTCGCACCCGGTGGTGCTCAGAGGTTACTCCTGGCTCTGCACTCAGAAATCACACCTGGCAGGCTTGGGGGACTATATGGAACACTGGGGGATCAAAGCTGGGTCAGCTACGTGCAAGGCAAACACCCTACTGTTATGCTATCACTCTGCACCTAAGTGCCACTTTGGTGGGGGGGGTCATACCTGGCAGCGCTCAGGGGTTATTCCTGGCTCTATGCTCAGAAATCACTCCTGGGGCCCAGAGAGATAGCACAGCGGCGTTTGCCTTGCAAGCAGCCGATCCAGGATCAAAGGTGGTTGGTTCGAATCCCGGTGTCCCATATGGTCCCCCAGTGCCTGCCAGGAGCTATTTCTAAGCAGACAGCCGGGAGTAACCCCTGAGCACCACCGGGTGTGACCCCCCCCCCAAAAAAAAGAAAGAAATCGCTCCTGGCAGGCTTGGGGGACCACATGGGATGCCGGGATTCAAACCACCATCCTTCTGCATGTAAGGCAAATGCCTTACCTCCATGCTATCTCTCCAATCCGATTCCTAGGCCTTTTAAGGCCCATGTACCCCTCAGGTCTAGAGTAACTAAGTAGAGAGCAAGAGAGTGGAGAGCCACTGCAACTCTTGCTGCTATGTACATCTCTGATGTAGTGATTAGCTAGAAAAATCTTCAAAAATGTCAATGTATTATGCCCTTCTCTTTTGGACCATATAGTGTGCTGGACATTTAACCTGGGTAAGTTCAGGCAAGGAAAGTTCCTTGCCCATTACACTCTCTGTCCAGCCCCATATTTTTTTAATTTTATTTTTTTATTAATAATTTTTATTTTGACCAAAGTGAATTACAAATAATTTACAGTAGTATTTACAGTAGTATTTTAGGTACATAGTGACATTGAATCTGGGGCATTCCTATCACCAATGTTGTCCTCCCTCCACCCCTGTTTCCAGCATGCATCTCATATCCCCCTTCTTTACACACCCCCCAGGCTGATAGTATAAGTGGCCCCTTCTGTGTCTAGCTTGTTGTAGATTGTGTATTGATTCTGTTGTCGTTGGCTTTGGATTTGGTGTTCAGGTCTGATCATTTTTTATTTCTACTCAATGTTCATACAACTGTTTGGTCTTGGTGTCCTCCATTATTTCCCCCTCAATTTGTGAGGCAGAACAAGATGGTTCAAGTTAGGTGGTTCTGTTTGAAGGTTAGAAGAAAAAAAAAAAAAAAGAAAAAAAGGGGGGGCAAAAATTCAAACAAGCGGTGCCGGAGATATAGCACAGTGGTGTTTGCCTTGCAAGCAGCCAATGCAGGGCCCAAGGTGGTTGGTACAAATCCCGGCGTCCCCGTATGGTCCCCTGTGCCTGCCAGGAGCTATTTCTGAGCAGATAGCCAGGAGTAACCTCTGAGCACAGCCAGGTGTGGCCCAAAAACCAAAAAAAATCAAACAAGCAAAAAAAGGGAGGAGTCCTTAAAGACTATAAAAATCAGCCCCATATATTTTTTATGTAAAGTCCTTGATGGTGTGCTACTGTGTTTGGAATTCAATCCCAAAGGTGCTCCATATCTTAGGAGACAAATTACCAAAGACAGTTTCTTGACTGTCCTTTCAAACTAGTAGCAACTTCTCACACATTGATCTTCAGTGCTTTGCATTTAACAAGATTCCAATCTAAGAATCTTCTCTCCCTCTTTGTCCACAAGCTCTTCCTACAACAAGCTTCTCCTCTTTCTTCTCAATTACAGCTCCAAGACCTTGACTTACCATTCTACCCACTTATTTCTCCTTATTTTCTGACATCAGACTCTTTTCCTTTACAGCTCACCCTGCATCATAACTTCATCTCTTTGTCATCATTCCCTGTCTGTTTTCCTTCCTGAATACAGGTACGTGAACTTTGCAACAAAAACTCTAGCTCAGCAATGGAAAGATAATACAGTGACCAAGATGCTTGTCTTGCATGTGGCCAACACGGATTCATTCCCTAGCACTGCATATGTTCTTCCGAGTCTTGCCAGGATTGATCTGAGCATAGTTCCAGGCAGGAATAAGCTCTAAGTGAGTGCTGCTTGGTGTGGGCCAACCCCTGATCTCCAAAAGAAAAAACAATAACAACAAAATAAGCCCACCCCCCAAAATAAGCCCTCTTGTTCATTTTTAACAATTTACCAAGTAACCACCCCAAATAGGAATAAAAGACCACCCAGATGATTAATTCTGTGATCTGTGAATTGGATGTAAATTTTACTGCTTTGACTATTGCAGCATATTTGGATCCAGCAGGAGTGGGATAGATATAAGCCCTTGACAGTAAGTATCCTGGGACCAATTAAAAAAAAAAAAAAAGCCCTAGTCTAGGATTTGATTTACGATCTGCACAACAACCATGATCTCTAATTCCAGAGGTCTGACTGAGACAATAGCAACTGAATGGGTCTTCTGATAACATAATGAAAGAGGCTACCCCATCCAGGCTCCATCCTAAAATCAGCGCAAAGACCAAGATCACCAAGCACAGAAGACAGATTAAAATGACACTGAGGGAACAGAACTTCTAGAATCACAAAGAAAGACTTCATCATAAGTTCCACTCCTTGACCTGTGCAGAGACCGAGATCTCTAGATACAGAGGTCTGACTTTATCACCCAGGATGGAGCAGAAGTCTTCCATACACCACAAAAGCACCAAGGGGAGAGTAAATGAACTTGAAAGGAGTTTATAGTTAATCCCATGACAATATACTTCAAGGGTGGAGAAGCCCTGTATCTCTTAGGCCAAGGGAATTCCTTTTCGAATGACCCCAAAATTTACTGTGCCTGTGCAGAAGGGGGAAAAAAGGCAAAAAGCACAAAACATTTTTATTATAATTTTTTATGTATTTATTTATCTAGTTTTTGTCGATTTCTTTGTTTTGGTGTGGATATTGAACCTGTTGTCTCCATTTTTATTTATTTTTTTTCTTCTTTTCTCTTCTTCCTTTATGTGCTTTGCCATGTTTTTCATCTCAAGACCATGGCTTTTATGTGGTGCTTATCTTTATTGTTGGAGTGCTCACTGAATATTTTATTTGACACTTCTTTTTTGTACTGTTGAGGTGTTTCACCTTCTTTTTCCCCTTTGTCTCTCAAACCGAGGATGAGAGCCTCTAGAAGGACTCCGCCCATTTTCGAGGTTTTTGATTTTTACCCCAGTTTATTACTTTTTCTTTCTTCAAACAAAACCACATAACTTAAACTATCTAGTCCCGCCTCCCAATTAGAGGGAGAAATAAGGGAGGTGCCAAGACCAAAGATCACTAAGTAGTAAGCTAGGCACAGAGAGGACCACTCATGCTAGCAGCCCCAGGGATGAGGGAAGAGGTTATGGGAGGCAGGATGGGAACGGAGGTGGAGGGAGGACAATTCGGTGATGGGAACTCCCGATTTTATGTTAATATGTACCTAAAATATTATTGTCAACGATATGTAAGCTATTATGTTTAAAATAAAAATATATTAGTAAAAAAAGAAATAAGCCCTTGAGGGGGTGGGGCGCCAGCACAGCTGTAAGACGTTTGCCTTGAACACAACTGACCCAGGATGGACCATGGTTTGATCCCCTGGCCTATGGTCCCTCAAGCCAGGAGTGATTTCTGAGCGCATAGCCAGGAGTAACCCCTGAGCATCACTGGGTGTGGCCCAAAACAAAACAAAAACAAAAAAGAAATAAGCCCTTGAAAGTGGACAAGGCATAATTTGTCGGATGTCAAGTCTTACCAGAGTCACTTCCTAGTCTGTAATTTGGTTGTATCGAGTTTGAATTCTCAGAGACCTCAGGTTCTGAGTAGGAACACTATTATTCTCAGTCTTGGAAACCACCCAATTCTTCATCTGCCTTCAGGGTACCAGTGGAGGCTACTATGGATTCTTAAATAAAGGAGCACGAGAAATGTTTGATGATAGAAGCCTTAGTCTATTGGAGTTATTAGGGGTTTTATGGCATACAACAACTGCTCACTGTGGAGAACTGCCTGACAATTTTCTTTTCTTTTTTTGGGGGAGGGGGTCACACCTAGTGGTGCCCAGGTTTCTCTCTGGCTCTGTGCTCAGGGATTACTCTCGTCAGGCATCCTGGATCATTTCACACATGCAAGGCAAAACCATTGTATTATCTCTCTGGCCCCTGCCTGGCAATTTTGTCTTCTTGATATTACTTTTGTATTTCAGTGATGCTGAAGATCTGAGTGAACCTGGTTTCTCAAGTCTTCAATTCTTTTGTACTTCAGTTTCTTAGCAACTGCTGGGTCTTTCTGACTCCTTTCATTGTTCTCCTCTTTAGCCTCAAAACAAACAAGAAAAAAAGGCCTACTTGGCAGCTTTCAGTTTCCATTTAGTAATATTTCCAGCATAATGCATGCCGAATCCTCAGTGATTGATAGGGTAAAGGACAGCCCTGATTTTCTGCAGAATGGAAGGAGATGCATAGTGTGAAATACTTTGGAGGAAATTTAGGCATTGAACTTTCCTCCAATTGTATCATTTGTCCCTACTTTCAAGTTTCTTACTCAGATTACTAAAATCTTCCTGATAGTCAATGTAAAAATCTTTGTGCTAGAAATAAGATGGTAGATAAACTATTTCAGTAATGTAAAGAAACCCAATTTATTGACCTGGCTATGTATTTATATCAGATAATTATTCCCAACCATTTACATATTTGCTTAAATTTAAAATTTTCTATTTCTAAAAATTAAATAAAGTTCACCTCCCTTTCTTACACTTCAACCTTTTCCAAGCCCACCCTCTTTTCCATTGAGTAACCTATTATTTACTTTTATTCTGTCCATGTCAATATCCAGTACTTTTGTTTCATTATGTCTAAGCATCAATTTTATATTCTTCTATTGCATACATGGGTGAAATCATCTGCATGTGTCTTTTTTCTGACTTATTATGCTTTCCATAACCCCCATGCTCACTTCCCTTTCATTTTGTTAATTGCAAAAATCATTTTTATTTTAAGCACCATAATACTCTTAATGATAGTGTTTTGTGTAAACAACATTCCAGAAACACACCCTTCACCAGTGCCTCCATTTCATCCTTCTTTTTCCCCCCACCATAAGCTCAGTCCTGTAAACTAGTTCCCAGGTTCTATTGCCTTTGGCCATTTGTTATCCCCTCCTGTTTCTTTAAATTCATTCTGTATCTTTTTCTCTCCTTTTGACTGACTTCATTAAGCATGATCTCTTTGAATCCTAAGTGTAGGAGAAAATTGCATAATTTTCTTCTTTTATATAATGGCTAACAGCTTGTCTGTTTTTAAAATAGCCGTGTAATGTTCCACTGTGTAAGATGCACTACGTTTTCTTTATTCAATCATCTACTAACAAGCACTTTAGTTATTTCTACTCTTGACTGCAAAAGTGCTGCAAAACATACTAGGTTGGCCATAATTCCATGTTAATATTCTCATATTCTTTGTTATATGGAAGCGGTGTTGCTGGATTATAAAATAGCTCTATTTGTTTATTTTTTTGGTTTTTGTGTTACAACCAGAGGCACTCAGGGGTCACTCCTGGCTCTACACTCAGAAATCACCCCCGGCAGACTTGGGGGATCATATGGGATGCTGGGATTCGAACCACCATCCTTCTGCTTGCAAGGTAAACACTTCACCGCTGTAGATAGTTTTATTTTTAATGGCCTCACTCATTTCCATTAGCAGCTTTGATTTTCATCTGTTTAGTTTCTCCTTCTTGATATTCTTTTCACAGCTCCACATACAGTAACTAATATACTTGACATTTATGTTTGGTGACTAAGTCCTTTAATTTTTAGTGACTATATAGATTTTTTTGACATTATTGGAGAAATCTATGTAAAAATATTCACTAATATAAAACACAAGCCATAAATTCCCACTATAGAAATCTTCTGAGTCAGCTTCCCTTTCAAGATGCATGTAGTTTGATTTTGATGTTTGTTATCTGTCGCCCCATTTATCATTAAAACAGAAACAGGGCTCTTTCAGACTTAATTGGTTGAATTTATTTAAACCAGTATATGACATGACATTTTATTAAAAAGGTAATTTGTGATAAATGATTCAAAAATAAGATGCAGATGTGCCCTCCTCAAAGGATTGAGTTTAGGAAGAAGAAATGAGTAATCAACATACCTATTATCTACCTGGATGTAAGCCCTCTGATATGTATTTGCTTTTAGTCAAACTTCTTAGTTTTCTTATGTTAAAAAAAGAATAATTGAACCAAATAAATGGCACATAAAATACTTTGAACAGCAAAGGACATATTAAGTCAACTGATATTCTTGTTCTGTCAGAGACTCTGGTTCTCTGTACAGTACCAAGAAAGGCAAGAGGTCTGACTTACCTGAGTTTTTCAGAGTAGATGAGCAGTCTTTTCAATTCCAGTTTTAAATTCATAAGACAAATGAATTAGTCAAGACAGGGCTCTGTGTACATCTTGGCTAAAGCCAGTGGTGTCACTAGCTAACACACACTGCTGAGGCATAACCCTGAACAAAGGTGTATTATGTACCTTATTTCTCATGAGTCAGAAAACAAGACTAAGATTTTTACCCCTAGTAGTTTAGGGCTTACTCCTAGGTCTATGCTCAGGTATTACTCCAGGTGGGGCTCCAGGTATGGGGATTGAGCTCAGGTCAGATGCATATAAGGTTAATGATCTACCAGCTTACTATTACTCTGGTCTCTAAGGGCTTACTTTTTTTTTTTTTTTTTTGGTTTTTGGGCCACACCCGGTGACGCTCAGGGGTTACTCCTGGCTATGCACTCAGAAGTCGCTCCTGGCTTGGGGGACCATATGGGACGCCGGGGGATCGAACCACGGTCCGTCCTAGGCTAGCGCACGTAAGGCAGGCACCTTACCTTTAGCGCCACCGCCCGGCCCCTAAGGGCTTACTTTTTGTTGTTGTTGTTGTTGTTGTTTTGTTTCTGGGCATGCCTGCTGATTGCCAGGGATTACTCCTGGCTCTGTACTCAGGAAAAATTGGAGGTATTCAAGGGACGATATGGGGTGCTGGGAATCAAAACTGGGTTGGCTGTGTGCAAGGCAAGTGCCCTACCCCTTGTGTTCTTGGACCACCCACGAATGACTGACTGCCTTCCTTCCTTTCTTCTTTTTGATTTTTGGGCCACACCTGGTAATGCTCAGGGGTTACTCCTGGCTACGTGCTCAGAAATTACTCTTGAGGGACCATATGGGATGCCGGGGATTGAACTGCGGTCTGTCCTAAGTCAGCCTCGTGCAAGGCAAATGACCTCCCGCTGCAACACCACTCTGGTCCCCACCAGACTTTCTAAAAGTAATTTTAAATTTCTGTTGGCTCACTGTTCTTTCCTCCCACAGTGACAGTAAATCTTTAACGAAGTGATATACTTTGTTATAAAGCTTGTGTGGATGCAGCTGTGACTCTAACCCACACCAAATGTATGCCTCCAAAATTGTTTCTTGAGAATAGATTATATAGCTGACCTGCACTTAATCACTGAGATACAAGACTTCAAGTAGTTCAAAACTGGGTTCCCACTTTCATCCAAGTTTTAAAAGCTAATACCTGATATATCCAAAAGTCACAAAATGTAATTGGCCACTTGATGAAGCTTGGATATGTATACACTCATACAACCACCATCTACACTGGTGTAAAACAGGTCTATCATGTCATAAACCATTTCCATGTCAATAGCTATGTTCATTGTGATAAATAGTATTTCGACTTCCAGTAGCTGAAATCAATTCTTTGTATTGTTGAAATCCATAAATATGGAGTTATGAGAGGCTGAAGAGAGAATACAACAGGGGACACACTTGCATAACAAGTAGCCAACCTTGATTTGGGGATATTCCCTGCATCCCACATGGTCTCCTGAGCACCTCGCCAAGAGTGATTAACTCCTGAGGGCAGAGCCAGGAGTAATGTCTGAGCCACTGATTAACTGATTGTGACCCCCAAACTAAAACGAAACTACATAAAAACTATTTTAAAAAGAAATTCATGAGTTTTTTTGCATTTATTTCACTCAATGAAATGTCAATGAATCGTATCCATGTTCTTGTATACAAAAGTTTATTCTTCTTTTTTAATACTGGATAGTTTTTCACTGGACGAGGGGAACCTGTTCCAATTAGAGGTTATAATGAATACGTTGAAACTACTATAAAGACTCTTACACAATACTTCTAATAGACACTAACATTCATTTTTCTTTAATAGACATTCAGATTTTAATTATAGGGAAGACATACATTTATCTATAATGGACATTTTTTCTGAAGTGGTAATACACCAATAACTTTCCTCTGCATTGTGATTTTATTAAAACAGGAAAAAAAATAACACGTGCAACCTATGTGTTAATCCTATTTCTAGTTCGATTTGTATCAAAAAACTGCTCAGGTAATTCTAAATTTTGGCCTATTCAGAACTGCCTTCATTTCAATATATCACTATTCTAGGAATATATGCTTTAAAATATACAATAATGACTTTCAGACTATAGAGCACGAGGCATATATTTGAGTAGACAGTGCACAGAATCTCTCAGATCAATACCAATGAATCAAATACCAATGAAATGACCACTAACCCTAGCTACAAAGAGGACATTGTAGTCTACCTTTCTCTTGTTGATTGAAAAAAAAAATTCCTCCCTAACCAGTCTTACGTTTTAAAATTGTATTTCCTTGCACAAATTAAGCTAATCCTTAGAACTCTTTCTATATCTCAACCTTTCTCTCTGGAGAGACTGTGAACCTAGAGCTGGAACAAGCCCCCGAAGATTGCTTGACTTGGATCCCCAAAAGACAAATAAACAAAATCCTACAAAAACTTATAAACCCTTAAGATGCTATTTCCTTATCATAATCCAACCTGTGGGTTTGGTTTTTTTTATTTGGGGGGGCCCACCTGGTGACACTCAGGGGTCATTCCTGGCTGTGCGCTCAGAAATCGCTCCTGGATTGGGGGACTTTAAGGAACTGTGGTCAGTCCTAGGCTAGTACGTGCAAGTCAAATGCCCTACCGTTTGCGCCACCACTCTGACCCCAGCCCAACCTTGTTTTAAAGACAATTCACATTTTCACCTTTTCATTTCTCATAATTTACATATGCTAATTGGCTTCTGGACCTATTGTTGCAACAAAAAGTCCTTACCAAGTCACCAAATTACAACCAATGTTTCATTCAAGCTGATATTGTGCAATTTTTGACTGTTTATTTATTTATTGGTTTTTGGTGCTACCAGCAGCACTCAGGGTTAACACCTGGCTCTAGACTCAGAAATCGCTCCTGGCAGGCTCTAGGAACCATAGGGAATTCTGGGATTCAACTAGCTGTCCCTCCTGGATTGGCTGCTACGGCTGTGCTATCTCTCAGGCCCTAATATTGTGCAACTTTTAAACTTACTGGGCACTCTTCATTCAGGAAATACTCCTGTTTAATCCCTTTGCATGACAATATCTGTAACCTTTTATACAGCTCATCTTCTTTTATGTCACCCAAAACTTTTTTAAATACCCTTAGGATCCTTCCAATTTGTTCTCATGTATACCATAAATATATACTTTTGTTTTTGGGTCACACCTGGCAGCACTCAGGGGTTACTCCTGGCTCTATGCTCAGAAATTGCTCCTGAAAGGTTCCGGAGACCATATGGGATGCTGGGATTTGAACCACCGTCCTTCTACATGCAAGGCAAATGCCCTACCTCCATGCTATCCTTCTGGCCCCTCATGCATACCATATTTTAATTTCCCTATACACCTGGAATAGCTTTTAATTTTCATCAAGATCAATCTCAGACTTTTATTCAAATGCCTCTAAGCTATTATCATTATTATTTATGGTTTTTGGGTCACACCCAGCAGCGCTCAGGGGTCACTCCTAGCTCCATTTTCAGAAATCGCTCCTGGCAGGCTCGGGGGACCATATAGGACCCCGGAATTCGAACCACCATCCGCATGCAAGGCAAATGCCCCACCTCCATGCTATCTCTCCAACTCCTCTAAGCTATTATTAAGACATCAGAAACTCCTATACTATTATAAACAATGCTGCAATGAATATAGGTGTGAGAAAGGGATTTTTGTATTGTATTTTTGTGTTCTTAGGATATATCCCCAGGAGTGGTATAGCTGGATCATAAGGGAGCTCAACTTCCAGCTTTTGGAGAAATCTCCATTTCACTTTCCACAAAGGTTGCACCAGACAGCATTCCCATCAGTAGTAAATAAGAGTTCCTTTCTCTCCACATCCCTGCCAGCACTGATTGTTCTCATTCTTTCTGATGTGTGCCAATCTCTGTGGCGTGAGATGGTACCTCATAGCTGTTTTGATTTGCTCTCCCTTATGATTAGTGATGTGGAGCATTTTTTTCATGTCCCTTTTAGCCATTTGTATTTCTTTTTTGTCAAAGTGTCTATTCATTTCTTCTCCCCAATTTTTGATGGGGTTAGATTTTTTTTTCATATACAGTTCTGTCAGAGTCAGCCAAACTCTTGAAATAGCCTAGATGGCCCTCAATAGATGAATGGTTAAAGAAACTATGGTACATATACACAATAGAATATTATGCAGCCGTCAGAAGAGATGAAGTCATGAAATTTTCCTATACATGGATGTATATGGAATCTATTATGCTGAGTGAAATAAGTCAGAGGGAGAGAGATAAACACATAATGGTCTCCCTCATCTATGGGTTTTGAAAAAAATGAAAAATATTTGTGTAATGATTCTCAGAGACAAAATAGAGGACTGGAGGGTCCAGCTCCTGACATGAAACTCATCACAGGGACTGTTTAGTGCAATCACAGAAATAATTACACTGAGAACTATCATAACAAAATGTGACTGAATGAGGGAAGTAAAAACCTGCCTAGAGTACAGGCCGGTGTGTGGTGGGGAGGAAGGACACTTGGGATATTGGTCATGGGAATGTTGCACTGGTGAAGGATTATCTATATATTAAAAATCAAAATAAAAAGGTAAGGCCTCCCAATTCTTACCACAGGCTGTGTTCTTTACACTGACTGTATAGAAAGAGAAGGTACAGTAAATGCACCCCATATACATCTCAACCCAGGCCCTTTGCCTGGTCTGTATTGTGAATTGGGGGACAAAAAGAAAAAAAGAAAAGAAAAGAAACTCCTATACTAAGCCCAGGTTTACCAAACATCTTGACTTTCAAGTAGGATCATCACCATTCAGTAGTAAAGATCTAGCTTCCCTCCTACTTCTACCTCTAAATCCAACAGCATCAATAAATCCTAGCGACTTCCAGGCAAATCTAATTTTGTTCACTCCCATTACCCTACTCTGGTCCATCAAGTGATTTCTAATCCATCACCTGCCATATCCACCTAATTGCTTTAAGAATATGGAGCCTCCTTTGACCCATCTGTAATCCCTTTTCAGGAATTGTCAGCTAAAGTAAAAATTCAATTTGCAGATCCCATCCTTACCAGCTACAGACTCTCAAAGATCATCCATTGTTGCAAGAAAAGAATCTTTGGGCTCCAACTAGCCTGATACATGCAGCCTCATCTTCCTCAGTTCTATTTCGCTAGTTTGGCATTTATATCCTACAGATGGGGTGACAATATAATCAATCACCCAAACAAAAACACTTGGGAGTTTTACCCTTGACAAAGGAGTGTGTTTATTGGCATCACTTTGTCCTCTTAATTTTTGTCCAGGTTTGACATAGAAACATCCTTCCGTTTGGCCTCTTATGCTAGATTTTCAGTTCTTCGAAACTCCTTAGAAAGTGACCTTAGAAAGACTCCTCTCAGAGTTGTCTTTATTATAAATTCTCATTGTGTACATTTCTGCTAGTTGTAGTGTGATCATTTTTGCAGTATATCTCAATTCCTGGTATTTTGTGCTATTAGAATCCCCTTTCTTCCATACCCACAAATGTCTGGCATGCAATTTACTGAAGGACAATTACATGCGTTAGGAGCATAGACCTTATGTTCAAGGAGTTCCTACTGTAGCCTCGAAACTCATGCTTTATTATAGAACAGCATATGGCATTTTCAGAATACACAACTGGATATCTAAGAAGGAGATAAGAGTGTGGCCTAACAGTGACATAAGTTAGGCCTCTAAACATTTCCTAAAGACTAAAAACAACCTCTGAGAGTTTGATTCATTAGACTCAACAGTGTTTCTCAACTTTTCCCAGACCCATTTCCTTCTGATGCTACTCTTTCCCGGTTAAGATTTTCATCTATGGCCCCCTTGGAAATAATCCTGGCGCTCACATACGCCCTGCTGAAAGATGTCGATAAACTATCTCCTTTTACCACGAAAGACACACACCTTTTTGATGACTGCAAGTGACTAGTCTCAAGTAGTAGGCATAACCAGAAGTGATGCTGGAGTCAGTCTGGGGAAAGACAAATACATGATATATATTTATAATTGGAGGGGGGGGGGCTTTGGATCACACACGGCAGTGCTCAGGGGTTACTCCTGGCTCTACGCTCAGAAATCGCTCCTGGCAGTCTCCGGGACTATATGGGATGCCGGAATTTGAACCACCGTCCTTCTGCACGCTAGGCAAACACCTTACTCAGGGGTCTCAAACTCAATTTACCTGCGAGCCGCAGGAGGCAAAGTCAGGGTAATCCTTGAGTGCAAAGTCAGTAGTAAGCCTTGAACATTGGGAGGTGTGACCCAAACAACTAAAACAAAACAAAACAAAAAAAAGATTCCTCTAGGGCGGGGCCACAAAATGTTTGCGGCCCATAGGCTGCGAGTTTGAGACCCCTGCCTTACCTCCATGCTATCTCTCCGCCTCCCCTCTTAAAAATTGTTTTTTGATATTAGATATATATATGTATGTGACTTAAAAGAGGAAATGATTTCATTAGTTGTAGAAGGAACGCTTTAGGCAAGTTATTGGAGATAGATGCAGAGAAAGCAGATATGTAAACAAAGTGTTGGGCTCTGGGAAGATATCCAATGGGCCAGAGCGTACTTTATATGCAGAACTCTGGGTGGTATTTCTGGTACTGTCCCTTCCTCGAGTGACTGAACACAGCTGGGTATGGCTGCTAGCTAAAACAAAGTAATTAAGAGGGCTGAAGATAACATATACTAACTAAAATAAACAACAAAGGATTTTGGGGGGAAAGAATGAAAGAATACAGTATCATTCACCTTTTTGATACAATGAGATTTAACTTTCTTTTCCTCTGTGCCCACTTACTTTCATAAGCAGAGAAAGAAAGAAGCACCTATGTATCCACTTCAGTGCCCATTAGATGTTATATGGTCTCTTAGTAACATTCCTAAGCACTACCTGAAATAAAACTTTGCTTCAAATATTCAAATATTCAGTAGGAACCCCGCCTTCCCCAAATACCTGAGTCAAAAAGTGGTTAAGATCTCAGAATGATGGGCTTAGAAGAGACAGACAGCTCAGCAGGTTAGAGCTTGGGCTCTTCAAGTCAAAAGCATAGGGGTTATGCTAAATCCTAAATCTTAAATCCCGGAGAACAGCAGGAGACCCTCCCAGAAATAGGAAGAAGCCCTCCCTCTACACCACCCAAAGTCAAAAACAACAGAAGAAAATTGGAGTGACTGATCTCAAAACAATCTAGGCTAGTCGGGTGATTGGTTCCCATCCCTGTTTGCCCCCAGATCACATAGCCTCCACTTCTCATTATGAACACAACACTTAGGTACAAGCTTCCACTGTAAGGTGACTGTTCTCATGAGTGCTACTGATCGAGAACTTTACACATAGAAGTATTGTATTTGCAGAAGTCTTCCGTTTGCCAAGGACCTACCTAGAGAGGCTGCTGTCAGACTGAGATTTCAGAGTACTTAACTGTCCTAATTGTTTTAGGCACTTTCCATAAGCAAATACTGCATGCAATTAAGAGCACTAATCGACACTAGCATCCTATCGCTATCTAAAGTGTTAACTGAAAAGCAAGATTATCAAGGATTTGTTACACCTCTTAACTCTCAATTTATCTATCCACGAGAGACTCTCCAATAACTACTTCAATAGCACCTACCAGAAATAACGCACAAAGTGCTGTTCAATATTTCACAAAAAGCAAAGTCTTTCCAATGAATATGAAAGAAATTTCCCAAATTAAAACAAAACTAGCTATCATAATTAAAAAAAAAAAAAGCTCCTGATGACAATCTCAAGGACAACTGTTAGACACAGGGTGTAATCAAAACCACCTGGTCAACTGTTTTTATTATCCACAACAGAAACTTGAAATGTGACACAGAACTATGCAGACCACAAATGCTTACCAATGGATTTTTAAAAAGCTGTACTAGAAAGACTGTTTCCATTTTCTACTTCTGGTGCATTTCTCCAAGCTCACAAGTCATTTTTAAATTCTGTGGTTCTGAAGTATAATTTTATTAGAAATACACATCATTTAGGTACCCTACATTACACAAAAATTATAATAATTTAGCAAAACCTTTTCTACAACGTGCCCAGAATGAATGTGCAGCCGCAGAGATAGTACAGAGGGCCTAGCACAAGGTCAACCCGGTTCATTCTAAGCCTCCCCTAAGGTCCTCCGGCACTACCATGAGTAATCCCGAGTGCAGAGGCAAGATTATCCCCAGCACCGCCGGGTGTGGCCCCCACACCAAACACAAAAGGAAGTCATACAAAAGTGAAACACAATAAAGCAAAATCTGTACAGCAAATCTCCTCGATAGGACAATGGCACTGGCTACAACGGAAGCTTTTATAATCCAAGTCACAGCTCTCAGGCCTTTACTTGGTACTTACCGTTCAGGTACCCCAAGCAACATTTGTCGCAGGGGCAAAACACTCTCACCAGGAAGGCACCCTTTCATCTTACTTTATTTTGAGTAGGTGGGGAAGCTGAGCCGCACCAGACGGTGCTCAGGGTTTATTCTAGTCTCTGCGTTCAGGCAGCAATGGGGGGGGGGGGGATTCTATGTTGTGCCAGGGGACTAAATCCGGGTCATCATTATCAGTGCGCCCTAAGAAGCTCTACATTATTGCTCCGGGTTCACCACACTTCCTTAAAAACAATCTGCTCCGGGCCGGAGAGAGAGCATGGAGATAGCGCGTTTGCCTTGCATGCAGAAGGACGGTGGTTCAAATCCCGACATCTCATATGGTTCCCCCGAGCCTGCCTGGGGTGACTTCTGAGCGCAGAGTCGGGAGTAACCCCAGAGCGCTACCGGGTGTGACTCAACTCCCCCCACCCCAAAAAAATAACCTTCCAAAAAAAGAAAAAAAAAAAACAACAATCTGCTCATATCTCCTACCTCTTGGGCAATAAGAATCATACACTTAGGGCGAATGTTAGATCTCACATCCCAGCTTTAAGACGACTAGGCGGGGGTGGGGGGAGAAGGAGAGGAAAATGGAAGAGCTGAGATGGTTCTGCAATCCAGAGTGCGGACAGACTTCCCCGTTCAGCCGGTCCTGTTGCCCTTGAGGCAACAGGAAGACTCCAAGGATCTGGGGCTACCTGCCTGGCCCCTGGGCAAGTTGGGGAGCAGAGTTCCAGGCGCCGGGCAGAGCCAGATTTGTACGTCCCCAAAAGTGCTGGGGCTGGGGCGAGCGGAGACGCAGTTGGGTCGTGAAAAGCTCATGCCAATGCCAATGCTCTGCCCGTCCGGCCTTGGCATCAGATCCCGGAATGGGGAAAGGGGGGGGGGGGCGAGGGAGGCTGAAGGAAGAAACGAAGCACTCTGCGCCCCCCACCCCGCATTCACCGCTCCGGGCGTCCGCACCGCCCCG
Source organism: Suncus etruscus (assembly GCF_024139225.1). Taxonomy (NCBI): domain Eukaryota; kingdom Metazoa; phylum Chordata; class Mammalia; order Eulipotyphla; family Soricidae; genus Suncus; species Suncus etruscus. Next base: position 155,117,011 of record NC_064849.1, on the reverse strand, counting down.
GGCCCGGATCGACTGCCGCTTCCAGCTGCGGGGGCTTCCCAGGGCGTCCGCCCACCTCGCTGGGAGAGACCCGGGCCGCGGGTCGCCCGCAGCGTAGCAAAGCCCAAAGGCGATGCTGCACGGCCGGTGCAAAGAGGACGCCCCTAATGCGGCTCCCCGAGTCCCCCCACGCACAGCCAGCCAGCCAGCCTGCCATCAGCAGCCCCCACCCCAACCCCGCCACCACGGCTCCGTCTCTCCGCCCCGCCGCCGCGACGGTCCTCGCGCCACCCGTCCCGAGTGTCAGGAGCTGCCGCGCAAACACCTCGCCGGGATCCGCAGCGGCCGGGGCGCGGGCCCGGCACGCGCTCCCGCTAGCGCTAGGGCTCTCGGTGCGCCCGTGCGTGCGCGCGCCCGCCGCCCCGCCCCGCGGCGCTCCGCCAATCGCCGCCTTCCTTTCGCCTGCGCGCGCGAGCCCGGCCCAGCTCGCCCCGCCCTACGGCCTGCGCGCGCGCGCCCGCTTCCCCACCCACCCGCCACCCACCCAGCGGCTCCGGGTGCGCGGAACCGCTGACGTCGCGCGGGAGGCGGGGGCGGAGGCGACCTCGGCGGCCGCGGCGGCTCCGGCGGAAACGGTCGCTTTTGCTTGCGCTCGCTCGCTCGCTCGCTCGCTGGGCCGTCATGGCGGCTGCCGGCGGCCGATAAGCGGCGGGGGCGGGAGCGCGCGGCGGTGGCTCGTTGCTTGGGCTCCTCGGCCCGAGAATGAATTAATTGCACACGCGTCGGACCAGCTCGCTCGCTCGCTCGCTCGCTCGGGGATCGCGCGGCGCCGCGGCCGGGGCGGCGGGGCCGGGCTTGCCTTGCGCCCTGCCCGCCTTCCTTCCCGTCCCGTCCCGTCCCGTCCCCGGAGCCCGACGAGGACTCGCGCGTGCGGCGGCGGAGAAGCGGGCGCGGGGCAGGCCGCGCACCGCGGCTCCGAGAAGCCCGCGAGCGCGATCGCGCGCGCCGGTAAGCCCAAGGGGGCGACGGGGCAGCGGCCGGGCCGGGCCAGGCCCGCGCGGAGGCGGCTGCGGCTTCGGCTGCGGCAGCGGCGCAGGGCCTCGGCCCGGCCCGGCTTGGCTCTGCTCGGCCCGGCTCGGCCACTCGCGGGGTGCAGGCCGGGGGCGTGCGTGGCCGGGCCTGGGGGCGTGCAGGCGGGATCGGGGCGCCGGGCCGGGGCCCCCAGCACGTGGGAGCCGGAGGGGGCCGGGGCCGGAGCCGGGGCCGGGGCGGCGGCCCGGGAAGTTTGAGGCGGGAAGCGCAGGGCCGGGGCCGGGCCGGCTGCCTGGCTGGCTGGCTGGAGGCCGCGGGGAGGCGGAGCGGCGCCGCGCCCGCCTCCTGTCGGGGAGCCGCGGCGGAAACTTGGACGGACGGCCGGGGATCCCCGTTCCCGCGCCCCCAAGCCCCCGCCCCTGGCCGGCCAGGCCCTCTGGAGGGGCGCGACCAGGGGACCCCGGGGCATCTGAGCCCACTTTGTTGTCGAGCATGCAAGCGTCTGGCTGCAACGCTGCTGGCCGGGACAGTTACTTCTTGCTCGGGTGCCGCTCCACCGGCCCCCCGCACCCCTATTTTTTTTAGGGAGCCCGGTAGGAGTAGCCGATGGGGCGAGTGCCGCGCGCGCATCGAAGCAGGCTCGGCAGGGCTCGGGACTTTCTGGCCGGGGAAGGATCTGACGTCTCCGTCCCCCGCTTCTTCCTCTCCCTCCCCTGCCCGGCGAGAGTCTCCTTTGTTTATTCGTGCCGGGCTCGGGCTCGGAGGTGACGCTCAGCTCAGCTCGGAGCCGGGCGGGCGGAAACCCAAGAAGAGGCGCGAGCGGAGCGTGGCCCACGGCTCAGGACCTTGAGCCGGCCCCATGCTAGGGGATCCCCCCTGTGCGCTGCTGATCCTTGCTGGAGATCCCCAGCGTGCACGGGCTGGTTCGTGTACGAACCCCCTCCAGTGTGTGCGGTGCCTGCCTGCAGAGCCTTCTCGGAAGGTCGGGTGCATGCGGCGTGCATGCATGCTCACCCCTGGCGCTGGTGGTCAGCCGGCTGGCTGGCCTGGCCTGGCGCGCACGCTCACTCTCACCCCGGTAATGCCTGGGCGTTTTGCAATGCAGGTGCCCTGCAGGATTGACTGTCCTTTCCGGGTGCTGCTGGCTCTGCCATCTCCCCAAAAATGCCTTCTCTGACTAGCTAGCTCACAGGTTTTCGGGGCTGGGTTCCAGGCGGCGGCCCCTTTCCTTTCCCTTCTCTTGTTCAGGGAGCATCCACTCAAGACCCCGAGTTCTACCTGGTCCAGGGGCCCCAGGCTTAAGTTAGAGTTGCCCGGCTTGGCGGGTCTGATCACAAGGTAGCTAGCTCGCTCCCTGCGCGCGTGGCTGCCTTACAAAGTTGCTACGAAGTTGCCACCAGTTGTCACGAAGTTGTCACGAAGTTGCTACAGAGTTGCCCAAAGTTGCGCGCAGCCTCCGGCTTGGCGCAAGTTGCCCAGCCCCGCCGGCACAGTTAACGCCGCCCGGCAACGGTTTGCCCGGACAGACCCCCGCGAGCCCAGGGCCATGTCGTCACCCCGACACCTACCTGGCTGCCTGACAACCGCTCGCCCGCTCCTGCCTCCCCGATCTATCCGGCCCAGGGAGATCCACAGCGACCGGCAACCCATCTTTTCTCTGCAGAAAACTTGACTTTTTTTTTATTTCTTTCTTTTACTCTCTTTTTCTTTAGGTGGATTAAAAAAAATTCCCTGGAAACTCCTCTGAATGTTGAAGAGAATTCATTGTGAATTTTTGATATTCAAGGGGCGTCAGTATTTATATTCAGCTCTGGAACTGGGAAGATTTATATTTTATTATTATTGAAACGTCTTGGTATCTACAATGAATGGACACAGCGATGAAGAAAGTGCCAGGAACAGTAGTGGAGAATCCAGGTAAACTCATCCCGGAAGAGAATTGGTTCATGCTTCATTGACTTCTGTTTACCTGATAGGTGGCTTGGTTTTTTATTTTTATTTTTTTTTTTTAGATTTTAAGTTCTTTTTCGCTGGCTCATGAGAGTATAAGGGCTTCTCATATCTTAAGCTTTATAAATACTAATGAACATTTGTTTTCCCTTAAGATTGTACACAGAGCTTAAATGTAGCAAATTTTGGTTGAATGAACTTTATTTTTTTTTGCTTTATATTTGGTTATTAAAAGCCAAAGCAGTTTAAATATGGAAATTGATTTGGCTGTTAATTTTCCAAATAAAGGCAGTACGGGTTTTTTTTTTATTTTCTTGCTTATTTATTTATTTATTTTATTGCCTTGTACTATGCCACAAGCGGCTCCTTAAAATTGGAAAAACAATAGGATGTAGTTATTCGGCCCTGATCCACATTTTCAAATTTTGATCAGAGGCACGCGTGGTTAGTGGGCATTCAAGATTGGATGGACAGTGCTGGTTGCAGCATCACTATCTCTGCAAATGTTTTAGTGAACCTAGTTGATGAGACTTCAGAGTATTCCTTTCCCTTCTATTTTTAATGTTTTAATTCTATATGAAGGAGAAGACCTTTTGCTTCCCTGGAATTTGGAGTAGGTCACGAGAACATGTGTTTTATGGCCATTTTGATATATTAACAAAACTTTTCAAATACAGACTATTTCAATTCTTCTTGAGCTCTTGTGTTTTGAGGTAAAGAGTAAAAACTCTGACAGTATTTTATTAGGTTCTTAAAGATTAAGTTCATTCATGTTAAACACAAGTATGTAGTTTTGTACGTGTAGTTATAGAGAGATGAATAATATGGATTAGAGCTAGACTTTTGATTTCTTAGCCAAGTGTGCTTCTTAATAGCCGTGTGAATTAGGACAATGATCAGAATCTTTGAGACTCTAATGTTTTCACGTATAAAATATATTATATGATGTATGAACAACATACTAAAATACAGTGTTATGTGTTTAAAGTTGAGAATTGAGTGAGATCTTCCATGAAAGGGGTTTAGGATTTCTGATAAAATGCGCAGTCCATATTTGAGGGATATCATTAACATTGGGATTGATGTAATTTAGGATACTGCACAGCTAAAACATGAATTCTGGAGATATAGAACTAAAACAGACAAAAGGAAAGGGTTTTTGTTTGTTTTGTTTTTTGGGGCCACACCCGGTGGCGCTTGGGGGTTATTCCTGGCTATGCACTCAGAAATCGCTCCTGGCTCAGGGGACCATATGGGACACCAGGGATCGAACCCAGGTCCATCCTGGGTTAAGCCTCGTGATAGGCAAAAGGCCTTCCGCTGTGTTCTCCTCTGGCCTCAAAAGGAAAGTTTTGGTTGTTAGGTTGGTTTTAGGAAAAATGCTGGTTAATAAGGAAAGCAATTAGAGTGAGAAGAAGTAAATGATTTTATCACATTAAACACATTCAACTATGAACATGATTATAGTGATACTTAAGATTTTTTAAAGCTCTTTTAACGGATTTGCATTACAAATATGTTTAAATCAAAGCTTAATTTTGTTAGACTCTTTCATTATAATTTTGTATTCTTACAAATACAATGTTTGAATGTTTGAATTGTATACTATTTGGGACTCTTGGAAGTATGAAGTGAAATTAAGACATTTACGGTTTATAGTATGATTTCTGCCGAAATGCTTATTTAAAAATTTTTTTTTCTTTTTTTTTTGGTTTTCGGGCCACACCCAGCGGTGCTCAGGGGTAACTCCTGGCTGTCTGCTCAGAAACAGCTCCTGGCAGGCACGGGGGACCATATGGGACACCGGGATTCGAACCAACCACCTTTGGTCCTGGATCGGCTGCTTGCAAGGCAAACGCCACTGTGCTATTTCTCCGTAAAAAATTCTTTTCATGCTAAAAGTTTTTTGTTATTGTTGTTTTATTTTGTGTTGAGCCACATCCAGTGACGCTCAGGGGTTACTCCTGGCTGTGAGCTCAGATATCGCTCCTGGCTTGGGGGACTATCTGGACGCCAGGGGATCGAACCCCAGTCTGTCCTAGATCAGCCGCGTGCAAGGCAAACTCCCTATCCTGCACCACCACTCCGGCCCCACATTCCAAGTTTTTTATGCCATTAACTTTTCTTACATTTTTTTTTAAAAGATACAGAGGAATACACAAGAAAATGTCCAGTCACGTAACCAACAGTGCGCTAGTGCTTGAAACTTAGTTACTGGCAAATGTGGGTCAGGAAGCACCTGTAACACAGTTTCAGTTCAGTAGAAAGTTGATTCTGTAACAGAATTTGTAGCTCTCTGAAGTTTCTCTTGGAAGATTTTAAAGTTTCAGTCCCCAGCTGCATGGATTTACGTTCATCTATTGTAAGCAAGTTTTTCAGTCCTGGGTAGACGTTGTTGTTTCTGGGCCACACCTGGTTGTTCTGGTTTACTTTCAGCTCTACACTTAGAGATCACTCCTGGCAGTGCTCTTGGGGACCTTATGGGGTGCTGATGATTGATCCTGGGTTGTTTGTGTACAAAACAGACAGGCTTACCTGCTTTAGTCCCAGATTCTTGTTGTTTGTTTGTTTGTTTTGGCCACACCTGGCAGTGCTCAGAGTTTTGCCTCTCTAAGGGACTCGGGTAGCACTCCTGGTGGAATTGGAGCTAGGTCAGTTGCTTATAAGGCAAGTGAAGAGCTAGAAATGGTCATTTTTGTATATTTTATTGATATACGAAGAGTTTTTCCAACCCCTTGTAGGCAGTATTCAGTAATGGCAGCATATATGAATTTGAGGCCGTTTTCATACTTTTTATATACTTATTATTTTCACATGCTCCCCATTTTTGTTTTTGGGGGCATATACAGTAGTGTTGAGAGTCTGTTCTCAGTAGTAGTAGGAAGACCATTTGGTATTGGTGATCATACAATACTCTAGATCAAAATTCATTATTAGGATTATTATTGGATTTTATTAAATAATATTGAATAATAATAAATTCAGTACTATTGAAATATTATAGAATTAATATTGAACTGGCTATTGAACTTTGTTTCCATGATTCTTAGAATTATTTTATTCTATCTTTTTGTTTTGGGGCCCTCAGGGATTACTCGTGGCTCTGCTCTCAGAAATTGCTCCTGGCTGGTTCAGGGGACCATTTGGGATGCCGGGGATCAAACCTGGATCCGTCCCACGTCAGCTGTGTGCAAGGCAAACGCCTTACCATTGTGCTATCGCTACAGCTCCTATTTTATTATATCTTTTAAGTCATAACTGCATGGATATATTAACATGTTTCTAATGCATTTGTATATTCTCACTATATTTACTTAGAACTCTGTTTTCTAATTAAAAAAGATTTTTCCGGGCTGGAGCGATAGCGCTGTGGGGTAAGGCATTTGCCTTGCATGCAGCCGACCTGCGTTAATTCCCTGGGGTCCCTCCATGTGATTCTTGGATGTAGTTCAGCTTTGCAGAGCTTTGCAGGCCCTGAGCAATTCCAGTTGGACCTGTTGGCCTTTCAAGACCTCAGCAGGCCCATTTGACCCACAATAACTGAGACTGACCCTGGCTCCCCTGAGCACCTATGGAGGGGATCTAGACTATAAGTTCTTTTAATTGGCTTATCTAGCATTAGTTAGTTTTCTGCCATGATAGTCCTTGGGTCTCAAGGTATTAGGTGAAGGCAGTGGGGGGGAGGGTCAGCATTGAGAAGTTATTACACTGAGAATATTTTAATTTAAAATTTCCTGTTAGGAAATGTAGAAACTTGAAAGACTTTTGAGGTCTGTAGTCTAAATTTAGTGGTTTTTTTTTTTTTTTTAAAGCATTTTTAGTTTTTAATGTAGTTTGGAATCCCATCTGGTACTTGGGGCTTTCTTAATGTATGCTGAGGGAATCACTGCTTGACTGTGCTCTAGTCTAGATGACCATACGCTATGCGAGCCACGTCCCATCATCGATGTGCTGCCTCTCTGGCCCCAGTTTACAGCTTTTCTGTAAAACCCGAGGCTGATGCCTTTCTGAGCACCAACAATCGAAAACACTGGTCTAGGGTATCTGTTAAATGTCAGGAACGTCATTTCAGGTACTTGGACACAGGCCATGTTTTCTTAGTAATGTCGTGTTACAGATGCATTTTTGGTGTGAGCAGTATGCAGTCTTTTTTATTTTTTAATTAAAAAAATTTTTTTTTAATTTATTTTTGGTTTTTGGATCATATCTGGCAGCGCTCACGGGTTCCTCCTGGCTCTATGCTCAGAAATCGCACCTGGCAGCTTGGGGGGACCATATGGGATTCAAACCAACGTCCTTCTGCAGGCAAGGCAAGCGCCTTACCTCCATGCTGTCTCTTTGACCCCTATTTTTTATTTATTTTATTTTATTTTATTTTATCTTATTTTATCTTATTTTATTTTATTTGGGCCATGGTGCACTCAGGGCCAATTCTGGCTTGTTGCTAGGGTATGGGGTTAGGGGTTAAGATAAGGCTGTTCCCAGCTGTGATTAGGGAACTGTAGCCCAAACTGGTTACTGAACCTAGGACCCTCCTGATGTTAGAGCTTGGGCCACACCCCCGCATGTGTCTCACCCAGCTGTGCTCTGGGCTTAATCCTGCTCTAATTCTCAGAGATCACTCCAGGCTGGCCTCAGGGGACCTGTAAGGGGAAGGGGTTAAAGCTGGTTCATCAGTAGTTAGGTAACATGCTCACAAAATGTTCATCATTATGATTTTGCTGAACAAAGTTACTACACCTTCACCTGAAGACTATCACTGTTGATGTGTTACCTTTATTATTTTGTTATGCTATCTTTAGTTTAATGCTTCCTAACGCAGACCTACCACCCCTCCCTTCTTTTGCAAATCTCAGATTTTCAACCAAAGGCTCAGGGTTATCTCACTAGATATATATCATTATATCATATAATATCACTATATATATGCATGCATACATACATACATATATATTGGTTTTTGGGCTACACCTGGAAACACTCAGGGGTTACTCCTGGCTCTACACTCAGAAATCACTCCTGGCAGGCTCAGGGGACCATATGGGATGCCCGGTATTGAACCCAAGTCTGTCTCGGGTTGGCTGCGTGCAAGGCAAATGTGCTATCTTTCCGGCCCCAGCATATCATAATGTATATTATATATCACTGGTTATATATCATTATAATATCTCACTAGATATAATGCGTTTTCTTTCTATTACAGATGAGTGAGGTCTGTAGGTATTTATTTGTCCCCCTCCGATCTCCCTTAGCCATGATGCTCATCTTTCCTTGTAACTTTGTGTTCCATTGTTCTTCTGTCCAAACTCTTTTTTTTTTTTTTTGGGCCACACCTGTTTGACGCTCAGGGGTTACTCCTGGCTATGTGCTCAGAAATCGCCCCTGGCTTGGGGGGACCATATGGGACGCCGGGGGATCGAACCAAGGTCCGTTCTTTGGTAGAGCTTACAAGGCAGACACCTTATCTCTAGCGCCACCTTCCCGGCCCCATGTCTGTCCAAACTCTTAACCCAGTTACTTGTCATACTCTGAACATAGTCTGTGATACCCAGTGCTACAGTGATATAAGTATGCAAACGTCTTCTTGCGTTGTCTTGTATTTTGGGCATTGATACCTAGAACTGTGATTTCAAGATTAAGCCACAACTCTGTTCTAATTTTTTGGGGGGGTTGTGAACAGATAATACGTTAGCCCCCACTGATAGAGGGCTCAGAACCCTATGTAGTATGCTCCTAAGCTCTGTATTTTGGGGCTGACTCTTAGCTCTGTGCTATGAATACTTTTTCCAGTAACCCCCTTGCAAGGATCACTCCTTTGCAGTGATTGGGGGGAGCAGGAGGTTTGGAAATCATATCGTTGCAGGGATTACATCAGATTGAATGTATGCAAGGCAAGTACTTAGCTCTTATACTGCATTTCTGGTCTGTTTATTCTTAGTTTTTAAGAAGTTTGAAAACCATATTTTATAGCGGCTACATCAGAGGACATTTCTAGAAACAGCAAAATGAATGTACCTTATTCTCTGCATCCTTACCAACAGTGATTATGTGTAGCTGTATGGATGCTTTTCTTACTGGTGCAAGATGATACCTCATTGTTTTGTCACCTGAGAAACAAGGGACAGTGAGCAGCTTTTAATATGTTTATTAGCCATTCATATGCCTTTTTTATGTCCTGTTTATATCCCTTTTTTTCTTTCATGAAGTGTGTGTGTGTGTGTGTGTGTTTCTTTAATTGTTGGGAAATGTCTAGTTTACTTTCTTTTTTTGTTTGTTTTTGAGCCACACCCTATGGTGCTCAGGGATCATTCATGGCTCTGCATTCAGAAATCACTCCTGGCAGGCTCCAGGAACTATATGGGATGCCGGGAATCCAACCCAGGTCTGCTCCAAGTCTGCCCCATGCAAGGCAAACGCTCTACCACTGTGCTGTTGCTTGGGCCCCTATTTCTTTTTTGTTTTTCATTTTTTATGGGATTTTTGTTGTTGAGTTTTATATAATTTGGATTATATTAGCCCTTATTCAATATGTTTGGTGTGTAAATATTTCCTTCCATTGAGTAGAGTGTCTGTTTTACCTCTTGCATGGTTTTTGCTCTGCAAATACTTTTTTTGAAGTATAAAACAGATTTTATTTGGAGGTACTGAGAAAAGGAAGGGTGAGGATGAGAAAAAGAAGGTATAGAGAAGGTGAATTCTTCAAAGACCTAGACAGCCCTGGTGCACAGCCCATCATGAAAGAATGAAGGTACACATCTCAAGAGGGGGCTGTGGTAGACATGTGCTCACACACCATGTACTTGGGGCAACACATAGGTTGCAAAACAGTTTTTTGTTTTTGCTTGTTTGCTTTTTAGCCTCGCTTGTAGAGTAGAACCACTGGGGACCCCTCTATCAAGCCCCCCTCTCTGACTGAGGTCATGTCCTCAGAGTTTTCCTCAGTTTATCTGATGGATTTGGTCTAACCTGAGGTCTTTGCTCCACTTTAAATTGACTTTTGTGCATGGTGTGAGATAAATTCTAGTTGCTCTTTTTATTTATTTATTTATTTATTTATTTATTTATTTATTTATTTATTTATTTATTTCAAGGGTCTCAAACTCGCGGCCCTCCGTACAACATTTTGTGGCCCTGCCCTAGAGGAATCTTTTTGTTTTGTTTTGTTTTAGTTGTTTGGGTCACACCCCCCAATGTTCAAGGCTTACTACTGACTTTGCACTCAAGGATCACCCCGACTTTGTCTCCTGCGACCCCCAGGTAAATTGAATTTGAGACCTCTGATTTAATTTATTGTTGGTTTTTGGGTCACACCTAGTAGCATTCAGGGGTCACTCATGGCAGGTTTAAGGGACCACCATATGGGATGCCGGGATTTGAACCACCGACCTTCTGCATGTAAGGCCAAATGCCTTACCTCCATGCTATCTCGACGGCCCCAATTTATTTATTTATGTATGTATGTATGTATGTATGTATGTATGTATGTATGTATGTATGTATGTATGTGACTTGTTTAGAGACACTGTTTTGAAGAGGCTTTCCTTGCTGACTCCACTTCTTTATTCAGGTGTTCTTGTTTTGTTAATGGTGTAAGCTGTAAGGAATTGAATCTAGGTTTTTTGGACTTATTCAAGGCAGTCATCACCACGTAGTCTCCTCCTTGGTCCTCAAGTCAGGTTTTATTTTGTATTTGTAAACAAAACACATATTAAACCACCACATCCTGTAGTGTTTTGGGCAACTCCTAACTCTTTTCTGGGGGGTGTGTGTGTCATTTCTGTGGAGTTGGAAGACCGTGCAGTGGTCTCTAACCTGGGCCTCCTGAATCAAAGCATGCACCACTCAGCCTTTTAATCTCTTCCTTTCCCAATTATTTATTTTTTTCTTATGGGTTTTGGGTCACACCCAGCGGTGCTCAGGGGTTACTCCTGGCTGTCTGCTCAGAAATAGCTCCTGGCAGGCATGGGGGACCATATGGGACACCGGGATTCGAACCAACCACCTTAGGTTCTGGATCAGCTGCTTGCAAGGCAAGCACCGCTGTGCTATCTCTCCGAGCACCCCTTTCCCAATTTTTAATGTCTGTTTACTATTATGATTTAAAAATTTCTGCTAAGAAACATTTCAAGGGAGGAAAATGGAAAGCACAAAACCAGATTGGCTGATAAAATTTAAGTTAAGGAAACACTGAAGTTTAAAATTTTAAATTTCCTGTGGTGTCATTAACTGTAGAAAAGTTTGACTCTTTCATTTTGTTCATCCCTATTTCTCAGTTCTGTATATGCACTCTTTATCTTTTCCTACTGATTCCTCTTCAAATATCCCGAATGTGCTATTAAATCCAAAGAAAATACCAAATTCTTTTTAGAAACTTAGTGCATTGTAAGTCAAAATTCTTCAAATCAGTTTACCAAATTAAAATTTTTGCAGTATTTTAAGATTGTGGTAGGTAAACACTTCTGAAGTGTTTACTTTGGTATGCATAGGATAAGTATAACTGTGGACAAACATTACTCTGAAGTTCATCTAAACATTTTTTTTTTGTTTGGGTTAGGTTTTGGTCCACACCCAGTAGTCCATAAGGCTTATTCCTCCCTTGGCATTCTTAATGGCAGTGCTGCAAGGTCATGTGCCTGAGTGAGGGATTGAGTGCAGGTTAGCTAGCATGTACAAGTAAACACTTTAATTACTATACTATCTCTGTGTAGCCCTATAAAGTTCTTTTTTTTTTTTTTTTTTGCAGAAGAGAGGCATTTGGGCCACCAGTGTTCAGGTATTACTCCTGGCTGTACCCTAAGAAATCACTTCTGGCAGGCTTTGGGGACCACGAAAGATGCTTGGGGATTGGGTCCAGTCACATCAAGGCAAACGCACTACTCACTGTGCTATATCCCAGGCACCTAAAGTTCATTTTTTTTTATATTGTTAAATATTAGCTTCTTTAAGATTTGATGCCTGCTGGGTTATATCTGGTATAATTTTATATTTTAAATAACACATTGTGTCATTTAAAACATGGCAAGCTTTTAATTTAATATATTTAATATATATTTAATTTATATATATATATAATGTTTTAAAAAAGATACAATGTAAAACATACAGATATAGAAAAGTTGTAGTTCCATTTTTTTGTTTTGGTTTTATTTTTGGGTCACACCCAGCAGCCCTTAGGGATTACTCCTGCCCCTTCGCTCAGAAATCGCCCCCAGCAGGCTCGGGGAACCATATGGTATGCCGGGATTCTAACGACCATCCTTCTGCATGCAAGGCAAATGCCCCACCGCTGTGCTATCTATCCGGCCTGTAGTTCCATTTTTGAGTCTAGGACCAGCACATCTGAGAACTTGTTAGAGTAGTCATTGACCACACCATGCCGGGGAGAGCTTTGGTATATTTTGTTTTTCTAGTTAGAGTTCTAATGGCAACCCCCCAGTAATTATAGCACTTTCACTAACATCTGTGAGGTGCTCCTTGTGCACATGGGGTTTGCCTGAATTGTCAGAACTTATCCTCACCGATTACTGCATATATGTGCAGCATATGGAGCCCTTCTTTCCAGAAGAAGTTAGAGCAATAGCCATTCTATAAAGCATTTTGTAAATGATCACATTCTAGATTTTGATTAGATGTTATTTTTTTGCATTATTGTCTTTCTGTTTCAAGGTGCCCATGTGCCATTACATTCCTTTATTAAGTTTTCTTGCTCCTCTTCTGTGGTCTGGGAGTTTCTATGTCTGTCTTTCTTTTTTTTAAACTGAGTCACTGTGAATTTACAAAGTTATTCATGATTGGGATTCAGGCATCCAGTGCTTCAACATCTATCCCTTCACTTCTCTCCACTCTCCCCATGTCCCACACCCACACCCATTTGACTGACTGACCCGTCTGCATCCTTACATTTTTTTAACTATAATTGAGAAGAACATAATCAAGAAGGCCAGGTATCCTATGAAGTGTCTTCCTCGTTTTTTAAGGCTAAATGAGGGGTGTTTTTATTCCAAAGGGGAGGATCTCATCTGTTCGTGTAGTGGGGAGCCAATGTCCACAGGGCCTGGCTGATGATGGTAAATAACCTCCATCACTTGGTAGCATTTGCCAGGTTCTCTCACTTCCAAGTTTTTCTCTTTTCTTTTTTTTTTTTTTTTTTTTTGTGGTTTTTGGGTCACACCCGGCAGTGCTCAGGGGTTATTTCTGGCTCCACGCTCAGAAATTGCTCCTGGCAGGCACAGAGGACCATATGGGGCGCCGGGATTTGAACTGATGACCTCCTGCATGAAAGGCAAACGCCTTACCTCCATGCTATCTCTCCGGCCCCCAGTTTTTCTCTTTTCAATCTATAAGCAAGTCTTTGGAAAGGCCAGAGCTGGGAATTGTCTGCTGCTGCATCTCTACATTCGACTACAATTGACTTATCTCTTTCCTGTCCCTTCACTTGTTTGTGTGTAAACGTGGATTTATGTATGTGTAGTTTCTACATAAGTAAATGATTAAATCCAGTAAATGATTTATACTTTGGCTCATCATATTCTGCTTTGCCTATTGGGAATGTGCTTTTAAGTTAATTTTGTTGTCTCTTACATACTTCTATATTTTGCCCTATATTTATCAGCCAGTTCTTTAATGGTCCTTGGTATATTTTGTTATAGGAAGGATATTACAGACAAAGATTTGGGTTCTGGCTATGCTTTTTTTTTTTTTAATAACTTTATTTGTTTATTGATTGGTTTTGGGGCCACACCCAGCAGCACTTCGGTTACTCCTGGCTCTGCACTCAGAATTCGCCCCTGGCAGGCTGGGGACTATATGGGATGCCAGGAATCTAAACAGGTCCCTCCTGGGTCTGCTGCCTGCAAGGCAAATGCCCTACTGCTGTGCCATCTCTCTGGCCCCTTGGCCATGCTTATTGATTCTCAGGTGTTACTGCTGCCAGTTCCTTGGCAGACAGAGGCAGTTGACATGTTTACTAAGCCATGACTATCTCCTAATCTCTGTATCCATCTAGTGATGTTTTAGGCAAATAGGAGTTCATATTGGTGTCCCAACTGAGTCCCTAACTACATACAAACTTATCTATATCTCTTTTTCTTTATACATTCAATTTTTTTAGCAGTGAGAAAACTGACTTCATCATTACATTTCATGAACTTATGCATAAAATATAATTTCAGATTTTTTAGATCATGCTTTTTGTAAGAGTCCAGTTTACTAGTGAAATACATTTTTACTACAGTTGTACATATTTAGCTTTATGGTTAATAGTCAATATTACTTTCCAAAGTTCATTTAGTGTGGTTATGCTATAAATTTATAATAAAGTAAGATCTGTTAGTTAAGTTGCATTTCATTTGGGGTCATCAGTGACACTAGGTCATTTAAGAAAATTTCTCTATAATACATTTGACTTCTGTGTACATTATTTTGACATAGTAAAGTGCACATAACATTTATTCACAAACCTGATATTATGAAAAAACCTATATCCTAAAAGCTCCCCTGTGTTTTTCAGATCTAGTGAATAAATAGAATGTTCATTTTACATTTTAACATAAAGATCTCAGGAGACTTGTGTACACTTATGTGAAGCTAGTCTCCTGGAGTGATTGAGTATCATGCCAGGTTTTAGAATTATAAATAAACATGAGGGGCTGGAGAGATAGCATGGAGGTAAGGCATTTGCCTTTCATGCAGGAGGTCATCGGTTCGAATCCCAGCATCCCATATGGTCCCCCATGCCTGCCAGGAGCAATTTCTGAGCATGGAGCCAGGAGTAACTCCTGAGCACTGCCGGGTGTGACCCAAAAACCACAAAAATAAGTAAATAAATAAAAATAAACATGAATAATCTAAAATTGATAAAGGAATAGGCAAGTTTACACATGCAGTTGTAGAAATAAATATACTCATTCACAAAGTCTTGTATACTGAATGTGAAGTCAGGTGAAAGAAAATGAAATAGAGCAGATTGGTGGGTAATATAATGGGCTAATGAGGGAGTTAGGGCACTTTTTTGACTTTTATAAAAATCTTGATGATCAATGATGTTTGGAAGAAAGGAATGGCAAATGGTATGCATTCAAGAGTGTGAATGGGGGAGAGAAAGTAAAATAGTTCTATTTGTAGGAAAATGAGAGGCAGGAGAGATATAATAAAACAGGTAAGGCATTTTTCTTGTATGCACTTGACTTGAGTTCAATCCCTGGCATTCCATTTTGTCTTCCCAAGCACCACCAGATTCTGTACTAATTCCTTATTGCAGAGCCAGGAGAGATCCCTAGAGCATTGCCTGGGCGTGATCCAAAACTTCCAAGTATGAGAATATATAAAGAAGCATAGATCTACAGATCCCTTAATGAAGTATCTGTTGAGTTTCCTTGTTCTTTTTTTTTTTTTTTTTTTTTGGGCCACACCCGTTTGACGCTCAGGGGTTACTCCTAGCTATGAGCTCAGAAATCGCCCCTGGCTTGGGGAGACCATATGGGACGCCGGGGGATCGAACCGTGGTCCATCCTATGCTAGCGCTTGTAAGGCAGACACCTTACCTCTAGCGCCACCTTCCCAGCCCCTTCCTTGTTCTTTAGTTCTGAACATGGGGTTTGTTTAGTATTGTGCTAAGCTTTACTTTTTGATTTAGTCCTAGGTGGAGGGAGGCAACAAAAATGCAGTATGTGGGAGATGCCTGTGGCCTTTCTGATATGCATGGGGGCTCAGAAATGAACCAGGCCACTGTTTTGAGGGGAGACCTTAAGGATCTAACGCACCTATCAGACTCTCTCTCTCTTTTTTTTTTTTTTTTTTTTTTTTTAGGTGGGGAGATGGGATTTGGGCCATCCTAGGACCTTCTTAGGATATCACTTCTAGAGGTGCTTAGGGGACCATATACAGTGCCAGAAATGGATTGAACTGGTTGACCCTATTCAGGACAATTGTCTTAAACCTTCTCTCCCCCACCCTTTGTGTTATTTTGCTCTCTCCTCAACCCAGAATCTAGTTTTTGATATGAGCAACTAGGAAAGTTGTGATCTGAGTGACTGGCTTAGCATTCTTCCTCTTCCCTTCCTCTTCCCTCTGTCTCTCCCTTCCTCTCACCCTTTTTCCATCCTTCTCCCCTCTTTTCTGCCCTTCAGTGCCAATGCTCAGGGTTTTCTTCTGGCTCTACACTCAGAAATTACTCTAGGTAATTTACTCTGGTGTCTGAGCTTGGATCAGCCACATACAAGGCAAGAACCCTTCCTTTGAACCATTGCTCTAGCTTCAGTATCACTGGACTGGTCTGTTGTATAGCTGGAGGACACTTAACCTTGTGTGCAGCAGGCATGGGTTTATTCCTCAGAATCTCAGATAGTTTTCCAAACACCACTAGGAGTAATTCCTGAGTGCAGAGCCTGAAGTAACCCTTGAGCATGGTGGTTGTAGCTAAAAACAACAACAGTCACACTGTATGAGATTTTCTTTAGTGTTGATCAAATGAGATCTAACGTGTCAGATTAAAATACACAAATACGCAGTTCAAACTAGACAGTATACACTTCTGAGATTCCTGGTCTGCAGTGATAGTTGAAGCAAAAGGCATGAAAAAACTACTGCTGTTTTTGTTATTGTTGTTGGTTATTGTTGTTGTTATTACAAGGATTGAACCCAGGGCGTCACATATTTGCAAGGCAAATATTTCTTACTAGCTACATCCCTAGTCTCAGGAATTATCTTCTCTTTCTTGATTTTTTATTTATTTATTTTTCCCTCACCCAGCAGTGTTCAGGGCTTACTTCTGGCTCTGCATGGGAAGACCGTATGAGGTGCCATGGAAAGCCTGTGGAAGGCAGGCTCTGTACCTATCTGTACTATTTATTGCTCTGGTCCCTCCAGACCTCATTCCCTTTCTTTTAAGAGTCAGCAGTTGTTTTTATTTTTTTTAATTAATAAAAATTTTAAATGAATTCCATGAGACACATGGTTATCAAGTTCATGATTTTCAGTCATACCTTGTACAGCACACATCCCTTCACCAGTGAAGAGGTGGCAGTTTTAGTTTTTAAATCTTTGCCTTTTATCAAGTTGCTTTATATATATATATATATATATATATATATATATATATATATATATTTTTTTTTTTTTTTGGTGTTTGGGCCACACCCGGCGGTGCTCAGGGGCTACTCCTGGCTGTCTGCTCAGAAATAGCTCCTGGCAGGCACGGGGGACTGACTATATGGGACACTGGGATTTGAACCAACCACCGTTGATCCTGGATCAGCTGCTTGCAAGGCAAACACCGCTGTGCTATCTCTCCGGGCCCTGTTTTATATTCTTAAATGATAGTTTCATGCACATGTCATTCCACTTCACACCTACCTTCAGAGAACCTGCTTGCTTACACCGATGTTCTCTGTCCACCTATCACCCTCTCTCATTCTGTCTTCAAGGTTCCCAGAATTCCTTTCTTTAAGAATTCTCCAGGTGGTACTTAGAAAGAGCCTTCTCTGTCCTCGATGATTTAGCAACTGCTAATTGATAGGTAGCATGAAAAACCGAATTTGAGATTCTTCTCAAACAAAGCTTTTTTAAGGAGGAGATAAAAGCTAAATATTTGTGGTATGAGGTAGATATGGTAAACACGGGGTGGGGGGGATAACTTGTAGGAGAGAGAGCTAAGCTTGATAAAAAGTTTTGTAAGAATGATTAGTTGATTACTTTCTATATGAGCCCCTATATTGGGGTGAAGTTTTGGTATTCTGGAAAAAGATTATTTAAAATTTTGATTATCTGGGGCTGAAGCAATAGCACGGTGGTAGGGTGTTTGCCTTGCATGCGACAAACCCTGGACAGGCCTGGGTTCAATCCTCAGCATCCCATAGGGTCGCCTGAGCCTCTCAGGAGTGATTTCTAAGTGCAGAGGCAGGAGTAACCCGAGTACTGCTGGGTGGATCCTCCCCCCCCCAAAAAAAACAAAAAACAAAACAAAAAAAACCAAAACAAAAAGCCCTGCTAATGAGGTATTTTTAGGGAGTGAAATATTGTGACATTTATGTAGAAAATTGATTTTAAATTAAGCAAAAGGCTAGAAAGGTAATAAATAATGAAGAATTTTAATGTGAATTAGAGCCATTGTTGGAGAAGCCATTACATTCTTCCATCCAACTTGTTTCTCTGTGTCTGAAATAGATATAATTACTATTTGATCCTTTCTTTTTCCTAGTTCTAAATGATTAAGCCCCAAAATATATCAATAGAAGGGAGAAGTTTAATCTGCAAAAATTTTGTGAGAATTGCATGTGTGACTACTAAGACAAAAATATTTTATTCAATTTTTAGCCCTCCATCTTGCCAGCGACCAGACTAGTCTAGTCTCTTGTCTCAGGTTACAGCTGAACTACATCTGTGGTTTAGCAATCCATTGTATATGCAGGATTATGCTATTGTGCATTATATTTTAAAGGATTGAATCAGTGTACAATAGATTATTGTAGCCATATTATGCTATCTTGGTTATTTTACTCTCCAACTAAATGATTCAGTGCGATGACCAACACAACCTCTATGGATATTTACAGACTGATGAAAGAAATTTTGTTATCAAGTAAAGCATATAGTGATGTGAATTGTTTGCGTATTCATTAAAGTAATTTAAATGCACAAGCTAAATTTTGTTTAGTATGAAAATTAATTTCTATGTTTGCTATTATCTGCTTTGTAGTTAACAATAATAGAACAAAGGTAGTACTAGCAAGCTTGCCTGCTTTTTACAAGTAGTGGTATAACAACTATTTTTTTTGTTTGTTTGTTTTTTGTTTTTGTTTTTGGGTCACACCCAGCGGTGCTTAGGGGTTACTCCTGGCTGTCTGCTCAGAAATAGCTCCTGGCAGGCACGGGGGACCATATGGGACACCGGGAATCGAACCAACCACCTTAGGTTCTGGATCGGCTGCTTGCAAGGCAAACACCGCTGTGCTATCTCTCCGGGCCCATAACAACTATTTTTAAAGTAAATTTTAATAAAACTCATTTAAACCTTTTGTTTTGGGGCCACACTCAGTGCTGGGTGTATGTGTCGGGATGACAGACTGAAACAGGATTGCCTACATGCAAGGCAATTGCCTTACATTTTGCCTTAATTTGCCTTAATGATTGCCTACGTGTACCTTAACCTCTACCCAAGAACAACTTATTTTATAATAGATATGTGTGTTGGCACTGGCCATTTAGCATGTGAAAAGCAGTCCATAGTGAAAAAATATTTACTGGATTTTCTCAAACTTTTGATAGTTATTTTGCCCTTGCTGTAGAAGATAAGGTGGATGACATTTTATTTTAGGTTTTTGGGCCACACCCAGTGGCTTTTCACTCAGAAATTGCTCCTGGCAGGCTCAGGGACCTTATGAGTTGCTGGGGATCAAGCTTGGTAGGCAAACACCTACCCGCTGTTGCTATCACAGTGCTATCACACCAGCTGCTGGATAATACTTTTTAATATGATGTGATTTTAAACTTAAAAGGAATAAGGGGCAGAGAAGATAGTACAGTGGGTAAGAAGGCACTTACCTTGCGTTCTGCAGGCTTGGGTTTGATCCCCAGTATCCCATATGGTCCTGTCAGCCTGTCGGGTTATTCCTGAGTCCAGAGCCAGGAGTAATCCTAGAACATGCTAGGTGTGGCACAAACACTCCTCCACCCCCCAAAAAATAGAATTTAAAAAGTGGGTCTTGGGCTGGAGAGATAGCATGGAGGTAAAGCGTTTGCTTTGCATGCAGAAGGACAATGGTTCAAATCCCAGCATCCCATATGGTCCCCGAAGCCTGCCAGGAGCGATTTCTGAATGTAGAGCCAGGAGTTACCCCTGAGTGTTGCCGAGTGTGACCCCCTCCCCCCAAAATGGGGTTTTATTGGTCTTATTATTTAACTGAGCCCTTGTTTTATAAACAACTTATTCTGGGCAGACTGCATTTTTAGTTGTATTGGGGGAACAGGATTTTGTTGTGGTGGTGCCGGAAGAGGTACTTGTTTTAAAAGCATGAGGAAATGTCCTTGGTGATGTTGGGATGGTGGTGGGAATTGGAACCAGGGGCCTCACAGAAAGACATTCATGAACTAACCCACTCAAGTTTGTTTGAGTTTTTTTTTTTTTCTTTTTTTAACGAAAGAATATTGTAAACTGGAATGCTGAGGTTCATCGTAAAGTCTTGCATTTCTTTAGTTGCACTGTGTGTACATACACGTGTGTGAGTGAGCACAGGAGTTTTTGCTCAACATGATGTAAACTAATAGGTCACGGTTCAACAAATGTGATGTTTGGCCTAAGTAATTTGCTCAGTAATTGTAAATTTCAGACATTTTCTCTTGTTTTGTTGATCTAGGTAATGGTCTGTAAAAGTTGGGTCAGAGAGACAGACAGTGGGTCTGGCATTTGCTTTCCACTTTATTGATTAGGACTGGACCCCTGATATCACTCTTAGCATAAGGACTTACCCTTGAACACAAAGCCAGGAGTAAACTCTAAACACTGACCAATGAGGTCCAATTTTCTTATTCCTCCACAAGTAACTGAGGGCTCAGCCTTAAATTTAAAAATCTGAAGTTATAGCTATATAGATATAGCTATATATAGATACTATGTACTGATAATATTGGGGAATATATATGTATATATGTGTATATATATGTATATACATACATATGTATATATATAATATATATGTAGTTTGTATGGACCCAGCATTACTTCTGGCTCTGCACTTACAAATCACTTCTGGGGGTGCTAGGAGAACCATATTGAATGCTGAGGATTGAACCCAGATCGGCTACATATAAGACAACCACCCCACATGCTGTACTGTTGCTCCAACCCACAGGACATGATTTTGAGTAATGTTAAAAAGATCAAGAATCATTATCAGTTGATGTAAAGAGGACACATTCTCCAGGAGGCAAAGTATACGGCTACTTCGATATTGAGCTCTATAGTTTCCTCATCCTGGAATCCTTGCTTCTTTTCATTTCTCATGAATCAGCAATTGATTCCGTTGTTTTTTTTTTTTTTTTTTTTAAATTTTCAATTTTCCATAACATGTTGCCTGAGTAGAAACCCTTTTTAGTGCCTGTTAATAAGGAACTGAATTTTAAATTTCATGTTTATAAGACCTGTTGTTTCAAAAATTCTATTGCATGAACACTACTATAGCACTTTAAGTGATGAATCAATTATGAGGTATGCTGGAGGGCCAGAGACATAGTCAGAAGGTAAGGCACCTATTTCCCTACAAAATGAGGCCCACTGCCTGGGACCTCATAGGTGTGGTCTCTCCTAAAAACAGAGCCTGGTATAGCTCCTTTAATCCTGTGGATATGATGCACGTACGCTTTCCCTTAAAGGCTATACTAAAGAGGTATCAGATTAAGTACTTTAATCTTACTGAAAACATAGGTTTTAATACATTGATTTCACTGTTAGGTAACTCCAGGTTAATGAGGTCTTATGAAGAGTGGAATAGTTTTGCTATTCTATTCTAATGGTTTCCATTTTTCACTCCACAGAAAGTTCAAATGGGAAGGATTCAAGTAAGCTACTCCATTAAAAAAAAGTGTGGGAGGGTCACACTCTACTTTGCTCAGAATCCTGGCAGGACTTGGCTGACTTTGTTGTGCTATACTATTGATCCATCTTGGCAGTATATTTTTGAGTCTACATGTCAAGATTCCTTATTACTTCTAGCCATATGTCATTGACCAAAACTTTTCATAATAATCGCGAGACTGAGAAATTTGATCTGTGCCAGTGAAAACTGGAGGGATATCTAAATTATACTAATAGTAAGCAAAGGAAATAGATACCGAACGGAGAAGGGAGTTTTGTTTTGCCATAATCAGAAATGTGCTGAAGAGATAGTACAGTGGGTAAGGTACTTGTTTGCACATTGCTGATCTAGGTCCCATTTCTGGCATCCCAAATGGTCCCCCAAGCACTGCTCTTGTATCAAGTAAAATCAATATGTTTTTAGTTTTTAAAAATGAATCTTTCTGGGGCCAGAGGGTGGTGCAAGCAGTAAGACATCTGCCTTGCCCTCTCTAGCTTAGGATGTCACCACGTGTGGCCAATAAAAAGAAAACAAGTAGGTTACTTGGGGTCACTTCTCACAGTGCCTAATATGCTAGTGTCAGAGATTGAGCCTAAGCTTTTTGCATGCAGAACATGTGCCTAACCTGTTGAACTATATCCTGCCTCTGAGTTTGTTTCTACTATCTATTTCTCTAGGATTGGATATCTTTGTGGGTTTGGGGTTTTTTTGAGAGGGAGGGGGCGCACCTGGTGACGCTCGCTCAGGGGTTACTCCTGGCTGTATGTTCAGAAATCGCTCCTGGCTTAGGGACCTTATGGGATGCCAGAAGGTCGAACCAAGTAACATCCTAGGTCAGCTGCTTGCAAAGCAAATGCCTTTCTGCTGCACCACCACTCCAGCCCCAGGTTTGGATATGTTAAGTATATGCCAATGTTTTTATGTTTTATTTTTCACAGTAATCCAATGCTATGTTATTCTGTGTGGTTGACATAGTGATCATACAAATACAAATATAATTGTACAGAAAAGAGTTGGAAAGCTAGAAGATAATTCAGTATTGAACTTCAAAGCACTATTCTCTTAGTTTTGAATTTCCCTCACAATTATGCTATAATAGTTTTTTTTTATCTTTGTATGCTGATTTATTTTTATTTTTAATTATGAGAACAGAGATGTAAAGAAAGAGGACAAGGTAAAATTATAGTGGAAGGACAATCACCCATAACATAATTCTCAGAAGAAGTCCCCTTGTTGATATCTTAACTTTGAACTTTCAGCCAAAGAACATTAAGATAAATAAAACAGAATCCATGTACAATTACTTTGTCCCTCAAGTCCCCAGATTGTAACACATTATAATATTTCTTAACAGCACACAAGGCAATCTAACGCCATAAAACTTACGTAACTCCTTAAACATTAGAGGCATAGTATTTTTTACATTTCCATGTACATGCATATTAGCTTAAGTTAACCTCAAATTTCAGTGTTTTGTTTTTTTTTTTTAAGGATTAGAGTCAAAGGAGCACAGTAAAAATGGTGTTAGAGTGGCAATTGTTGTTTGCATAGGCCCACCAAAATATAAGGGGCATGGAAAGGAATAACCTTGGCCTAAATACAAAGAGATCCGACCCCTGAAGTTTCCTGACATAAGACCAACTCTAGGCTCCAGACAAGCTAGATCATCCAATCCAAGACATTGTCTGTAGTGCCAACACACTTTTATTTTTCACATAGTCTCTGTTGTTGGTATCATGTTTCTGTATTAAAGATCCTGGAATCTGCATATCCTACATTGAAGTCAGGATGTGGAGCGTCCTCTCGTTTCACCTCACCATTAAAGGGCAATGCAGGGAGCCCTGTACTGTAAGCAGGTCATTGTTGTTGTTAAGTCTTCTCAGTGTTAAGGGAAGTCTCTTGAGCAGGTTGATGTCTGAGCAGTGGTAGGGTCTTCCGTGGTAGAGGATTGCTTTCAGGTGATGTTATAGACAAACCTGGATGTTTCGTGGATGACTTCCCTGGTTCAGTGGTGAATGGAAAATGCCCTTTCTTCTGAGGCCTGTGCCAGGTCATTATGTCAATGTTCAGGGTGTAAGGTCCCTTTGCACTACAAGATTTGTGTGTTCCAATCTCTATTAGATAGGATCTTATTTGTATGTATAGTATTTTCCCATTTTAATGTGCCTATGCAAAAAAGGAGCAATGCCAAGTGGTGTTATTGGCGCATATGGGGGCCAAAAGAACAAGTCCAACAATCCCCATGACATGGTTCAATCATAAGCATTAACCTGGGGGACTCTTTCACCAAAATTCCTTGTTGAACAGCTCATAAAGAGAAGATAAAAAGTGGTTAGAATCATCACTGTATAAGGGAATATTTAGTAAGACTTATAGCTGTCAGAGAAAAAATACAAAATATTCGAAAGAACTACTGGTCCATTTTACATCTTTTGAAACAGTTTGGGGTTGTTGCCCACAATGCACAACTTTGGTCTGTGATTAGGATTGTGCAGTACTGAAGTTAAAAAGAGTAATGTGGGCCTGGAGAGATAGCACAGCGGCGTTTGTCTTGTAAGCAGCTGATCCAGGACCTAAGGTGGTTGGTTCAAATCCCGGTGTCCCATATGGTCCCCCGTGCCTGCCAGGAGCTATTTCTGAGCAGACAGCCAGGAGTAACCCCTGAGTGCCGCCGGGTGTGGCCCCCCCAAAAAAACAAAACAAAACAAAAAAAGAGTAATGTGGGTTAGTGATGTTTGGTGGATGAGAGAGTTAAGGAGTAAAAATGAGCTTTGTAGGGGTGTGGGAAAGGTCAAAATACAAAATGGACATTCTGGATACGCAAAACTTAACATAAGGAATGCTCTTAATACATGCAGTGCGCGGTTTTCCATATGTAGACTGGTCAGAAATTGCCTGTGACAAACTTAGTGCAACCGAGCAAAACTCAGCACACCCCAAGTTAGGACCCACCATTTCTAGCCTCCTGGGCTGCCACCCTAAAAGGCCTGGAGGCCGGGGGCAGAAGAGGGGAAGGCTGGGGGCCTATCAAGGCTCTCAGCGCACCCACGTTAGGGAGAAGGCCTTCCACATGGGGTCTCCCGAAACCTTATGCTGGCTAGAGCTAGCCTCCAGCTCAAGAGAGGATGGATAGAGAGCCTGAAGCCAGGATCTGCCCCCGCCCTACACCTTGTGTCCTTCCTACCCTAGAGCTGGGGGGAAGGGCGGGGTAAGCTTGGGACCCCATCCAGGAGGGACCTCCCGACACCCACCTTGTCCGGCCGCCTGGGCTGCCACCCCAGAAGGCCTGGAGGCCGGGGGCAGAAGAGGGGAAGGCTGGGGGCCTATCAAGGCTCCCAGCGCACCCAAGTTAGGGAGAAGGCCTTCCACATGGGGTCTCCCCAAACCTCACGCCAGCTAGAGCTAGCCTCACTATAATAGTTTTTAAAAAGCTCCCCTAATCCCTCATTCTTTTGAGTGGCATTGTTACTTAAGTATTAGTGAATTAGGAAAGGAACTAGGCACAATGTTAGTATTTGGTCCAGTATGCTTGTCCTTCAAAATAGTATATGATACCATATTTTCCAGTGTATAAGACGACTTTTGAAACAAAAAAAGGCAACCGAAAATCGGGGGTCGTCATATACGCCAAGTATATCCCGAAAATGTTTCAATATGCCGCTAAACGAAAATTGTCTGAATATTGCCACAAAATGAATTTTCCAACTCGATCCTGCACCAATCACTGCCAGGCTGCTCGGACCACCTCTCTAACTCAGCCAAGCCAAGCAGGCTTTTGATGTATGCAAATTAGACAATGTTCTGTACCGAATCTACACTGTCAAAAGCCTGCTCAGATTGGCCAGAGTCAGAGAGGACGTCTATTACAGTAGAACCTTTGAACCTTTGCTTGTTGTAATTGGCTCACTGTGGAAGATACAGTTGCAGCACAGGAACATTTTGTCTTATACAGCAAATATAGGCCTAAACCTATGTTTTAACTGTAAAATTAGGGGATTGTCTTATACGCCAGAAAGTACGGTAGTTATTTGTTTGGTTTGTGCTTATGTCAGACATAAAAGCCTCTATTCCACTCTATGTTCAAGCCTTCATTTCTGTGAAAATGCATCTCATTAATATATCTATACCAAGGCTTCATTTTCCCCTTGGTTTTCAGCACACCTTAGTGTAGTGTTATGGGGATGGAACCTGGACCTTTCTTAGCAAATGATGTGTTTGAGTCTTAACACTGCCTCCTTTCCTCTTTCTGGACTCTGAACCACAGAAATATTACTATTGTTTAAAAAAAAACAAAGGAAGAGTGGGGAAATGGGATATACTGGAAAGAAAATCTTTACTAAGTAGAGACAGTAAATACATTTCAGAAAATTTAAATTTAAGTGGAATAATTAACTTAAACCTATGCTACAGGTAGGCGAATCTGCATCTAATCTTTAAATAGTATTTTTTTTTTTTTTTTTTTTTTTTTTTGGTTTTTGGGCCACACCCGGTAACGCTCAGGGGTTACTCCTGGCTATGCGCTCAGAAGTCGCTCCTGGCTTGGGGGACCATATGGGATGCCGGGGGATCGAACCGCGGTCCGTCTCCTAGGCTAGCGCAGGTAAGGCAGGCACCTTACCTCCAGCGCCACCGCCCGGCCCCTAAATAGTATTTTTTAAATTTTTGTCAGTGCTGCTGTCTTTACATCTTTTTCCAGCATGCTTTAGTCATGTCTTTCAGGGCCAAAGAGATAGCATGGAGGTAAGGCGTTTGCCTTTCATGCAGAAGGTCATTGGTTCGAATCCCGGCATCCCATATGGTCCCCATGCCTGCCACGAGTGACTTCTGAGCGTGGAGCCAGGAGTAGCCCCTGAGTGCTGCCGGGTATGACCCAAAAAACAAAAACAAAAACAAAAAACCAAACCAAAACAAAACAAAAAAACAATCTCTCAGGAAATATTTTCTGATATTAAGATACAGTGTATTTTTTGAGTCAGAAGAGTAGAGATATAGCTGACATCTTTATACTCATACTGGCTTTTTTTCAAGTCAGTGCTAGATGTAGATTGGGGAAGGAAATCTAGGAAAAACTCAATCTGAGAAGTGAAGGATGAATAGAATGAATACCAGAAAAGACAATGGAAAGATATTAATAAACTATGTTGGTCAGGGTAAACTGGTATAATTGAGACTCTGACGTGAGAAAGTGGGAAATGCAAGGGCTGAAGGCAGGCTAGGCAGCAGGACAGAGGTAATTTTTTTTTTTTTTGGTTTTTGGGCCACATCCGGTGATGCTCAAGAGTTACTCCTGGCTGGCTGCTCAGAAATAGCTTCTGGCAGGCACGGGGGACCATATGGGACACTGGGATTTGAACCAACCACTTTAGGTCCTAGATAGGCTGCTTGCAAGGCAAACACCGCTGTGCTATCTCTCCAGACCCGGTAAATTATTTTTAAGATTTAAGTTCAAGAGGCAGACAGAAATCACATTGTAGTAATTTTATTCCAAGTGCACAGGTAGGCCTTAGTGCTGATAAAGAATGAAGTTCATGTTAGGAAGCGAACCAAAGTCAAACATCTTCAAGATAGACCGTACCTAAATGTAAGGGGAAAGCAGATGATTGTTATCCAACTATAGTGTTGACTCCCAAAATAATTTATTCATTTGTCTTTAAAACTGGTCGGTGGGTGGAAATAATTATTATTGAAGGATAAAAAGAATTGCAAGGAAAATATACACTTAGCAATCATTTTGCTAATGGTATTATTTTAAAACTATTTTATGGTATTTTGGGGGTCTTTTTGGCAGTACTATCTAGCCTGTATTATATCTTATATATTATATATTTATCTGCTATGATAAAGCTTATAATTCTATCAGTGTTATTTGGAGCCAAGAAATTCAACCCAAGTGGTGCTGTAAGTATAAAAGCAAAGAGATAAAAATTAAGAACTTGAATTATTACTAGGGTAAAGTAATTTCTTTTTGTTGTTGTTGTTTATTTTGTTTTTGGGTCACATCCAGCAGTGCTCAGGGTTTACTCCTGGTTCTACACTCAGAAATTGCTCCTGCAGGCTCGGGGGTCCATACGGGATGCGGGGATTCAAACCACCGTCCTTCTGCATACAAGGCAAATGCCCCACCTCCATGCTATCTCTCCGGCTCCTAAATTAATTTCTTTTTGTCTTAAGATGACCTATATTAATTAGGGACGGAACAGATGGCTGAAAGAACTGAGTGCTTGCTTTCTTTGCATTTTAGAGGTCCTCTGTTAATGTAGCACATAGCTTGCTTGGTATGGCCCTTAAAAAGGCAAAACCAGGGGCCAGAGAAATAGCATTGAAGTAGGGTGTTTGCCTTGCATGCAGAAGGATGGTGATTTGAATCCCGGCATCCCATATGGTTCCCTGAACCTGCCAGGAGCGATTTCTGAGCATAGAGCCAGGAGTAATCCCTGAGCGCTGCTGGGTATGACCCCCCACCCCCCAAAAAACGGGCAAAACCAGGGCTGGAGTAGTGGCACAAATAGTAAGGCATCTGCTTTGCCTGCACTAACCTAGAATGGACCATGGTTTGATCCCCCAGCGTCCCATATGGACCCCAAGTCAGGAGCGATTTCTGAGCGCATAGCCAGGAGTAACCCCTAAGCATCACCGGGTGTGGTTCAAACACCAAAAACAAAAAAAATAAAAAGGCAAAACCAAACAACCAAGCAAACAAACAAGCAAAAAAAAACCTTACAGTAATGAGTAGTCTAGAGTAATAGTATACTCATTCAGTAATTGGATTATAATTTATTCCAATTTTGATGGAACTTAGGCTTTTGCTTTGTAGTTGAAGGAATCTTTTATTTTTTCATTTTGGGAGAGTGGCACCCCTGTCAGTAGTAGTCAGGGGACCTTGTGGGATGTCAGGGTCAGCTGTGTGCATAGTAAGTACCCTACTCACTGTACTCTCCCTGACCTTGGAAACTGGGCTTTTAATGAAATGGTTAAATTACAATTTGGAGCAAGACATACACAATTACCAAAGAGCATCTTGAAGTCCCTTGCCATAGTTACTAAAGAAAGCTTGAGGTCTCTTCTTTTCTTCAGAAATGAATTAGGAAGGTTTTTAAGTTGTCTAAAGATGGAATACTTTTGGCAAAGCAATGATATTGATGATGAAAACTCATTTAATAGTTTTTTTTTGTTTTTTTTTTTTTTGTGGTTTTTGGGTCACACCCGGCAGTGCTCAGGGGTTTTTCCTGGCTCCGTGCTCAGAAATTGCTCCTGGCAGGCACGGGGGACCATATGGGATGCCGGGATTCGAACCGATGACCTCCTGCATGAAAGGTAAACGCCTTACCTCCATGCTATCTCTCCGGCCCCACATTTAATAGTTTTAAACTCAAGAATTTTGGAGCTGGAATTGTTAGAGTATAGGAGGTGAGGTGCAGTTGACTCCCAGTTTTTCAGTCCCCAGTATCATCTGGTCCTTTGATCACTTTGAGGGGTCATTCTTAAGCAAAGAGCCAGGAATAGTTCTGTGCAGCACAGGGTGTGGCCTCCAAACCCAAACAAAACTCAGTACAAAATTTAGTGATTTGGTTTGAAGGATACTAGCAATTAGGCTTGTTTTGAAAACTAACAAGGAAGGAAATGAAATGAAAAATGCCCTTACTGTGTGCTTGAGGGTTAGCAAATATGATGTAGTAATAATGTTCCTGTTTATAAAAGTATTTTACTTAACGGTGAAAAATTATGAAGAGGGAAATGAAATAATAAAATGCCATAATTGTACTGCCTCTATAGAGATAATAGACAAAGATAATAATGGCTGCTAGAAACATTTATTAGAGAACTTATGGGTATCTATAATAAATGAACCAGGCTGAAAGTACCCAAGCCTAACTTCAAGCTAAATATCACAGAGAGGCAGACACTAAGTACCCACTGGCTTTGGACTGTTCTTACCAAGAAAATGGAACCTGTTAAATAAATAGTAGCAGTTTACAGGGTATACAAATGACAGAAAAATGGGTTGAACACCATAGGCTGGAGGAATCAGTAGAACATGAGAGGCAGGAAGGTCTGTAGGGAAGTTTATTATTACAGTAAGATGCAAGGTTGAAGTCACCTGTCTCCTTCAGGGAGAAATAGGAAACTGCCAGATTCACAGGGGACAGACACACAGATGAAGCAGACTACTTACAAGAGGAGGAAAGTGGAAGCAAACATATAATTTAGTTGCATTATATTTTCTCTGAAATTAATTACACTATGTTTTATTTTTCATTTTGGGAGGTGGGAGTTGGGGCATACCCAGCAGTACTCTAGGACTCTACTCAAGAGTGACCACTGGGAGTGGGGTGATGCATGTGTGGTGCTGGACATTAAATGGTGCGCCAGAAGCATGTAAGGCAATACTGTCTACATGCTATACTATGTATATGCTAGATAGGCAATACTATATATATGCTAGGTATATATATATGTATGTATATAAACACATGTATATAGATACACTATATGTTAAAGAGGCAATATGATCTATATGCTATATACCGTACTACCTATCCCTCCCATTTCTTTGCTTTTAAAATATATTCAAGCAAATGTTTCCTCTTGTACAAAGGAAGCAAACTGTAACTATGAACATTTTGAGGGAGGGATCTTACACCCTGTGGTGCTTAAGGGCATACTCCCTAGTATGTTCTGTCCTCTGAGCTGGGGTGACTTCTGGGGATGATCTGAAGACCTTGTGGGTTGGGAATTGGACTTTGGCCTTCTGCAAGCAGAGCCTGCTTTGCATATGCTTAGCCCATTGAATGCTCTGGCTTTTTTCCAACCTGAGCTGTATCCTGGAGTTTGTTCTGTAGCAGTACAGATAAGCTATTCCTTCACTTTTAAACTCTAATCACTTTATTTCTGAAGTAAAATAATTTTATTTAGAAAAATATAAGGAGACTATTATCATGTCACAGATTGTGAATCAACAACCAAGTATGTTCCTTTGTCTAACCTTAATATTACTAAGAACTAAATAAATAGTTAAAATACCTTAAGTAAATGAAGTCTAACAAAACACCCATTTCATTAAAACATCAGAGATTGGATATATTTGGATTTGGCTTTTTTTTTTTTTAATTACAATTTATATGGTTTGTCTTTTCCTCTGGCCACAGTTGCTTCTGTCTGAAGAAAATAAAAGATTTCTATGTTTAATAATTTGATGCAAGATAAGGAAATTGACTAGTTATATATTTGGAATGAACAATCCAGTCTATAACCCAAACTCTTTAAGAGTATTGGCTTGTGACTTGGGACTTCCCAATTCCATCATTCACCGTCTACTTACATATATTTTATGTTTGGTTTGGGTTCCATACCCAGAACTGTTCAGATACTATTTATAGCTAGGTGCTTTTGTATTGTTTTTGTAGAGCTCTGGGGACCATGAATCAAACTAGGGCCCTCACATGTAAAAGATACACTCCTGCTCTTTGAGCTTTTTCTTTGTCTCCTGCTATTCAGATACTTACTGAACAATCTAATTGCATACAGTGCTTCACCATAGGCTCTGGAAACAGTAAACAAGTCCCTTCATAAGTTTATGAAAATTTGGAAAAAGTTTTTCCTGCTTAATTCTTTTCCTTTTCTCTCTTTTTTTTTCTTCTTCTTTTTTTGGTTTTTGGGTCACACCCAGCAGTGCTCAGGCGTTACTCCTGGCTCTATGCTCAGAAATCACTCCTGGCAGGCTCGGGGGACCATATGGGATGCCGGGATCCGAACCATGGTCCTTCTGCATGCAAGGCAAATGCTCTACCTCCATGCTATCTCTCTGGCCCCATGCTTAATTTTTTCCTAAAGAATTAGCTCAGCTGCATTATTTTAGTGGTTCCCCAAACATCCCAAACATGATCTTTAGTGCTTTCTTCCATAAACTTTGGTCATGTGTTTGTTCTGGGTGGGACTACTCCTTTTCCTCAGAATGCACCGGAGTCCTGAGGACTGCTCCAGGCGATATTTGGCTTGCCCAAGCTAGGACTCATATTCTGTGTTCAGATCACAGACCCAGCACGAAGTATTGCATGCAGTTTGCTGGAGGGGGATATGGATACAGCTCCTGGCTCAATCCTGGCAGCCTGCCTGGAGAGTCCAAAAACAAGGTCTGCAGCATTGCAAAGCTGCACTTCTGTTGACCTTTTCTGGCTCTAGTTCTTTATGCTTACTAAAATTTCTTTTGATCGTTTAAAACACATTTTATATTTTTTACTTTTAAGCCCACACCCAGCTTGTGCTCAGGGCTTACTCCTGGCCCTGCACAGGTATCGTATTGAATGGGATCACTCCTGGCAGTGACGGGGACTGTATGTTGGAGCAAAGCCAAAATGACCAGGCACAAAGCAAGCATTGTACTCACTCTTGGAATGTGGTTATTTTTGTTTCTTAAATGAATCTGTCAGAAGATCACTTGCATACCAGGTATCCTTATGTTGAGTCGTATCTGTGAATTTCCAATTTTTGGAAGGGTGTTCATTGCTTGGAATCGACTCCCCGTTGCTGAGGGACCAGTTAGGGACCATGAAAGAACCTGGTCTTTTGGTGCAGAGCACATTTTCTACTCTTAGTGCTATCTTAAGATCCCCATTGAAAATAAAATAAAAGAGGCCATGGGGCCAGAGAGATAGCACAACAGTAGGGCATTGGCCTTGCTCACAACTGACCCAGGACAGACAGTAGTTCGATTTCTATCCCATTTGGTCCCCTATGCCAGACAGGAGTGATTTCTGAGCATAGAACTGGGAGTAACTCCTGAGTGCCATCAGGTGTGATTCCCTCCCTCCCCAAAACAGGCAACAACAAAGTTTATAAGGGTGTTTGCCTTGCATGTGGCCTATCCTGGTTCTCTCCTTGGCATTGGCATTGACATTTCATATGGTCCCCCGAGCCTGCCAAGAGAAATTCCTGAGCACAGAGCCAAGAATAACCCCTGAACATAGCCAGGCGTGGCCCAGAACAGTAACAACAACAAAAATAATAAAAGGTAATTTATACTGTGTTGTTTGAGCATAGAATTTTTTTTCTCTATAAAATAGTTATTTAAGCACCATGATTACAAGTACGGTTGTAGTTCGGTTTCAGTCATTAACAGAACACCCCCCTTCACCAGTGCAACATTCCCACCACCAATGCCCCACCTCCCTCCTTCCCAATCCTTGCCTGTATTCAAGACAGGCATTTTACTTCTCTCACTCATTAAGATAGTTTGATAGTTGTTAGTGTAGTTACTTCCCTAACTGTGCTCATTATTCTTTGTGTTGAGTTTCAGATTGGTCCTTCTGGTCCTCTATTGTCTTTAGGCATTATTGCAATAATGTCCTTTTTAATGGGTTTTTCTTAAAACCCATAAATGAGAGAGATTATTCTTTGTCTATCTCTCTCCCTTTGACTTACTTCATTCAGTATAATAGATTCCCTGTACATCCACGTGTAGGAAAATTACATGACTGATCTCTCCTGACGGTTGCATAATATTCCATTGTGTATATGAACCACAGTTTCTTTAGCCATTCATTTGTTCAAGGGCATCTTGGTTGCTTCCAGAGCCTGGCTATTGTAAATAGCGTTGTAATGAATATAGGTCTGTGAGGAAGGGATTTTTGAGTTGTAAGAGCATAGAATTTGTATCCAAAATGATCTTTATAACTTTATGAGGCAAACTTTATTTACTGTTTCATAAAAAATATTTATTTCAGTAGCTTTCAGGTTTAAAACAAAGCACAATATATTTTGACTTACCTAAATTGTAAATCAAATTCCTTAAAAGAAAATTTCTTTGGGGCCAAAGAGATAGCATGGAGGTAGGGCATTTGCCTTGCATGCAGAACTGTGGCTCGAATCCCAGCATCCCATGAGGTCCCCCGAACCTGCCAGGAGCAATTTCTGAGTGTAGAGCTAGGAGTAACCCCTGAGCGCTGCTGGGTGTGATACCCTCCTCAGTCCCCTCCAAAAAAAAGATTTCTTTATTTAGGCACCATCATTGCAAACATGTTCATAGTTGGGTTTCAGTCAGTGCGACTTTACTGCCACTAATGTCCTTCATTTTCCTCTTCACCTATCCCTGCTTTTCTTGGGATAGACTTTCTATTTCTATTTCTCTTAGTATCATTGTCATGGTAGTTGTCAGTGCAATTATTTCTCTACGGTTCTCACCACTCTTGTGGTAAGCTTCAGATCATGAGCTGGTCCTTTAGCCCTCATTTCTATTGTCTACAGGTAATATCACCATATTGTATTTTATTTTTCTTATATCCCACAGGTGACAGGTTATTTGTGTCATATCTCTCTCCCTCTGACTTATTTCACTCAGCATAATGGTCTGCATGTCCATCCATGTATAGGCAAATTTCATGACTTCAGTTTCCCTATCAGCTGTGTAGTATTCCATTGTGTTAGATGTACCACAACTTATTTAGGTACTCATTTGTTGTTGGGCACCTGGGTTGTTTCCAGATTCTGGCTATTGTAAATAAAACTGTTATGAACATAGGAGTGCAGAGGGCATTTTTGTATTGTGCTCTTGTGTTCCTAGGGTGTATTTGTAGTGGTATTGCTGGATCATATGGGAGCTCAGTTTTCAATTTTTTTTGTTTTGTTTTTTTGGGCCACACCTGGCAGTGCTCAGGGGTGACTCCTGGCTGTCTGCTCAGAAATAGCTCCTGGCAGGCAGGGGGGACCATATGGGACACCGGGATTCGAACCAACCACCTTTGGTCCTGGACCGGCTGCTTGCAAGGCAAACGCCACTGTGCTATCTCTCCGGGCCCAGTTTTCAATTTTTTAAAGAAATATCCATATTGTTTTCCAGAAGACTGGACTAGACAGCATTTCCATCAGCAGTGAACGAGAGAGTTCTTTCTCCCCTCATTCACACCAGCATTGTTTGTTTTTGTTCTTTGTGATGTGTGCCAGTCTGTTGTGTGCTATGATAGATGATAGATACCTCATTGTTGTTTTGATTTGCATTTCCCTGGTGATTAGTGATGTGCCTTTTAGCCATCTGTATTTCTTCTTTGAAAAGATGTTCATTTCTTCTCCCCATTTTTTGATGGGGTTAGATGTTTCTTTTTCTTTCTCTCTTTTTGAAGTTGTCAGTACCTTGTATTTTTAAATATTAGCCCCATATGAAATGGGCATTGAGTGAATAGTTTCTCTCATTCTGTGGGTGGCCTTTATATCTTAGTTACTGTTTCCTTTGAAGTGCAGAAGCTACTCAGTTGAATGTAGTCCCTTTTTGTTGATCTCTGCTTCCACTTGTTTGGACAGTGCTGTTTCCTCCTTGAAGATAGATGCCTTTAGTCTCAATGTCATGGAATATTTTGACTACGTTTTCTTGTATATACCTTATAGTTTCTGGTCTGATAATTAAGGTATTGAATCCATTTTGATTTGACCTTTATGCATGGTAAGAGAGGTCCAGACAACTTTTATGTCTGTTTTCATCTTGGAACTAATACAGTGTAGTCTTTTTTTTTTTTTTTTAAAGAGTAATGCCTCCACCTGGTGGTGTTTCTTAAAATTACAGACGAGGACAGGAAGCTTGAATTTGCCTTTATGTTTGTTTCTTATAAAGCCAGTGTGTTTCTCATCAGAAACTGATGCATTAAAGTTTAATGCCACAGATCAAAGTTTAATGCTGGAGTAGGTAGTCAATTGGAGCATATGTTTTTCTTTTTAATTTTATGTTATTGAAACAATTGTGATCTACAGAGTTCTTCATAGTTGAATTTCAGATCTACAATGAGTCAGGGCCTTACTACCACCAGTATCAACCACCCTCCACCAATGAACCCAGAGTGCATCCTATACCACTGCCTTTTGCCCCATGGCCTGGCAGTGTAAGAGACCCCTTTGGATTTAGATTGTTAAAAGTTTAGGTCCCTTGATTCTGTTATCATTGACTTTGGCTTGGATATTTAGTTCTGCCTTATTTATTTCCTCACCAATGGACCTATGACCACTTGACCCCTGGCTCCCATTCTGCCTTTCTTTCTTTCTTTCTTTCTTTCTTTCTTTCTTTCTTTCTTTCTTTCTTTCTTTCTTTCTTTCTTTCTTTCTTTCTTTCTTTCTTTCTTTCTTTCTTTCTTTCTTTCTTTCTTTCTTTCTTTCTTTCTTTCTCTCTCTCTCTCTCTCTCTCTCTCTCTCTCTCTCTCTCTTTCTTTCTTCCTTCCTTCCTTCCTTCCTTCCTTCCTCCCTTCCTTCCTTCCTTCCTTCCTTCCTTCCTTCCTTCCTTCCTTCCTTCCTTCCTTCCTTCCTTCCTTCCTTCCTTCCTTCCTTCCTTCCTTCCTTCTTTTCTTTCTTTGTAGTTTTATAGAAAAATGTGGGATTAAAGTAATTCGTGTCCCAAGGTTATATAAAAAAAGGCCCTGATTTAAAAGATAAGAGATAAAACAATACAATAAATAATAAAAAGGTGTGCATGTGACAGGCTTTTGTTTGTTAGTTTTGCATAGGCACAGTAAAATAATGGGAGAAAATAGGAAGGAAAACCTTTGGCCTAAGAACAGGAAGACCTTACCCATGAAGCATCCTGCAATAAGACCAACTACAGGCTTCAGGCATACTAAGTTGTCTAACACCAAAGTCTTTCTCTGTGGTCCCAGTAAAAGTTCTTCACAATCACAGTTGATGTGGTCAGGTTTCTGTAATTCTAGAGCCTGGTTTTGGTACAGATCCTCTGTTGAAGCCAGGGTGACACACAGCGTCTTCATGTCACCATAACGTGGCAATTCAGAGAACCCTGTCCTGAAAGCAGGTCCTCAAGGTGTCATGTGAGTCCACTCTGGAGCAAGTTGATGCCAGGGCAGCGTTAGGGCCATCTCTAATGGAAGCCTGATTCCTGGTGCTGGTGTACAAAAACCATGCTTGTTCCATAGATGGGATCCGAGGTCAGGGGTGAATTGCCAGTGTCTGATCTTCTGAAGCCAAGTCACTATGACAAGTGTTCAGAGTGTAAGTCCCCCCATAATATGAATTTTTTTTTTGTTTTGTTTTTGTTTTTGAGCCACACCCAGCGTTGCTCAGGGGTGACTCCTGGCTGTCTGCTCAGAAATAGCTCCTGGCAGGCAGGCACGGGGGACCATATGGGACACCGGGATTCGAACCAACCACCTTTGGTCCTGGATCGGCTGCTTGCAAGGCAAACGCCGCTGTGCTATCTCTCCGGGCCCCCCCATAATATAAAATTTATGTGTTTTTTATAAGATAAGAACTTGTTTGCACACATACGATCTCCCCATTTTAATGTTCCTATGCAAAAAGGAATAATGCCACATAGTATTACTGCATATGGGGTTAAAAATAACAAGCTAAACAATCCCGATAACCTGGTTCTAACATGAACTCTGAACAGTAGAATTTCCTACTAAATAGTCCCCCCCCCCAAAAAAATATGGGGTAAACAATAAGAGCTATACCTATTACGAAAATACATCTAAAGAAATACTTAAAGGAGCTTCCTTTTAAGACTTTTGGGTTATACTTGAAAAGCTGACGTAGGTGAAATATGTCAGAATGCTTAAAAAATATAAAGCTGACAAGTCAGATGTAAAAGCTTTCCATTTTCTATGCCAGTTATCATTGGCATATCATTGGGGAGGGTAAACTTTACTGAAGAAAGGCCTTGTTTGTTAGATTGTGTGTAGAGCATTCTTAAACACAATCATAATTTAAAGTCTAGAAAACTAATTGATATGGTAACGAACACTGTAAGATGAGTTTACACCTGAAGAATTGTCTAGTCTTGAGCATTCAAGTTCCTTTCCTGACCGACTCCAAAGGGCAGACGATCAGTGATAGCGCTGGAACCCAAAAGGAGGCAGAGGCAAGGCTGGAAAAAAGCTGGAGCTTATGTTTTGCATGCAGAGACCTGGGTTTGATCTGTAGTATTGTATGGTTACTAGGTAGCAGCCCCCACACCGCAGCACTTCTGGTCACTACATGGGAGTAACCTTAGAATTTAGAGCTGGGAGTAACCCCTGAGCAATTTTTGTTTTTAATAATTTTATTTATTTGTTTTGGTTCCTCCTGCATGTAGTGCTTAGGAGACTGAGCATGGTAACGGGGATGTAACAAGGGTCACTTGTGTAGAAAGCAAGCACCTATCTTGCTGTACCATCTCTCTGGCTCCAGTCGTTAATTTCAACTTAGACACCCCAATAACTAATGATGTAGAGGAAACAATCATTTATTTAGTCAGCTGTCCATTCACAGTGCTTCTAGGAGACTTTGACAAGACTCTAGTTCAAGATTCTTTGACTTATAAATTTTACCAATTTTGTTTGTTTGTTTTGGGGCCACAGCTGGTGGTGCTGTGGAGTTACTCCTGGCTCTGCTCTCCGGAAATGCTCTTGGTGGGCTTGGGGAACTATATAGGATGCCAGGGATCAAACCAGGGATCAAACCTGTGCTGGCTACATGGGAGGCAAGCACCCTACTTACCCTAGTGCCGCGATGGCAAACCTATGGCATACGTGCCAGCGGTGGCACGCCAAGGCCTTGCAGCTGGCACCCAGGAAGGTTCACAATTAAGATATGCGGCACATGTCGCATAGTTTTTAGATACTAAAATCTTGGTATTAAGGTTTAATTGACATGCTGGCACTTTTGAGGAAATTACTTGGTTTTGTGCGCAGTTTGGGCATGCGGGCTCAAAATGGTTAGCCATCACTGCCCTAGTGTTCTTGGCACAAGACTTCTGATGAACTCCTTTTATAATTTGTTTGGCCCTGTATGATTGAAGAATGAAACAAATAGGTTCAGTGGTTTGGGACCTGAATGACTTTAAAACTAAATGTGTAACACATTTTATTTCTTTTCAAATCCCAGCCAGTCGGATGATGATTCCGGGTCAGCTTCATGCTCTGGGTCTGCGTCGAGTTCTGCAAGCAGCAGTGATGGGAGCAGCAGCCGGTCCGGGAGCAGCGACTCTGACTCAGGCTCGGAGTCTGGCAGCCCTTCGGAGTCGGAGTCGGAGTCGGACACATCTCGGGAGAACAAAGTCCAAGCCAAGCCCCCCAGAGTTGATGGAGCTGAGGTCCGTAATGGGGAGTGCCCCAAGAGGGCAGATTTCTCCCCTTGCCTGGGGAAAAGTCTGAAATACTACTTTCCGGCCTTTTTAGGGGGCTGCTTTATACCTGGAAATTGAAGTGTAGTGCTTCTCAAATTTGTAGCTAAGTATTTTTGAACTGGTTGGATTGGTAGAGATGCAGTTTTTAATTATAAATTAGAAAGTACAGAATAAAAAGAAATCAAATTTTATTCTAAGGAATTTTTTTTTTTTTTTTTTTTTTTTTTTTTTTTTTTTGGTTTTTTTTTGGGCCACACCCGTTTGACGCTCAGGGGTTACTCCTGGCTATGTGCTCAGAAATCGCCCCTGGCTTGGGGGGACCATATGGGACGCCGGGGGATCGAACCGCGGTCCGTTCCTTGGTAGCGCTTACAAGGCAGACACCTTATCTCTAGCGCCACCTTCCCGGCCCCAGGAATTTTTTTTTTGATA
The DNA here is from genome assembly GCF_024139225.1 of Suncus etruscus. Taxonomy (NCBI): domain Eukaryota; kingdom Metazoa; phylum Chordata; class Mammalia; order Eulipotyphla; family Soricidae; genus Suncus; species Suncus etruscus. Next base: position 155,077,957 of record NC_064849.1, on the reverse strand, counting down.
CTATCTTGTGGATAACAAGACTGTACGATCTTTGGTTACTTATAGTAGATGATTTTTTTTTTAATCTCTTCATGGAAGCTTTGTTAGCTTTTTCGTTTTTGGGGGGGTTTGTTTTGCTAATGTTGAATAGACTAATTGAAAAGTAGAGTCACTTTTTTGTTGTTGGGTTGAATCAGCCTCACTTCACTTAGTGCTAGTTATATTTTTTAACTTGATTTTTTTGAATTATTCTTTTATTTTTTTAGGAGGAAACTTATTATTATTATTATTTTTTTTTTTTTTTTGGTTTTTGGGCCACACCCAGTGTTGCTTAGGGGTAACTCCGGGCTATGCACTCAGAAGTCGCTCCTGGCTTGGGGGACCATATGGGACGCCGGGGGGATCGAACCGCGGTCCGCCCTAGGCTAGCGCTGGCAAGGCAGGCACCTTATCTCTGGTGCCACTGCCCGGCCCCGAGAAAACTTATTCTTAACAGTGAAGAAGATATTAATGTTGTCTGCTTGTGAAACAGCATAACATGAAATATTTATGTCTAGTGAAAGTTCATTTTATTTTGGGTTGCAGCAGTGACTTTGCACATAATATTTGAATATGGAGACAGTAAGAATCTTGGGATCTTTTTCAGTAAATTAACCCTCATCGGTTGTCTTGTACCTTATTCTTTGGACTTTATATTTGTTCTAGTTTTGGAAGTCTAGCCCCAGTATTCTGGCTGTTCAGAGATCTGCAATGCTCAAGAAGCAACAGCAGCAGCAGCAGCAGCAGCAACAGCAACAAACTTCATCAAATAGCGCATCAGAAGAGGTAAGTTTTCTACATTTGGGTTTTGGCCAGTACCTGGTGACACTTGAGGGACCATTTGCAGCACCAGTGATTGGAATGAGGTCTGCCACATGCAAGGCAATGTCTTGCCTCCTGTACTGTCTCCCTATCCCCATTTAATTTACTTTTTAGGGGGTGACCTCCTGCCTTTTCTCATTCAGTCACCTGGTAGGACCTGATACATGGTACTGCTCAGACCTTGATGTGCTTGGCAACCTCTAGGGCTGTACTTTGCAGTACTCGGGACCATGACCATCAGTGCCACTGTTCTAATCGTTGAACTATCTCCCAGTCCTTCTTCCATCCCAATATTATTGCTTGAAGAATAGTGTCAGAGATACTTAATCCTAGATTGAGTTCATGCTTTTCATGATCCCTTTCCCAGCGCTACATGATCTTCTGAGCAAACAGTCAAAAGTAGTTCTTCAGTATCTCAAAGTGTGTTCCTCAAGAATAAAAATGGGCCAGAGTGATGATAACACAGCGGTAGGGTTTGCCTTGTACGTGGCCAACATAGGTTGGACCCCAATTTGAATCCCAGCATCCAAAATGGTCACCTGAGCCTGCCAGGAGTAACCCCTGACCGCCGCCAGGTGTGACCCCCCCCAAACCAAAAATAAAACAAATAAAATTGGTTATGTCTGGTCATTTAAAGTATGTATATAGTTTTTAAAAATTATGTAGGTAGGGGTCGGAGAGATAGCATGGAGGTAAGGCGTTTGCCTTTTATTTAGAAGGTTATTGGTTCGAATCCTAGCATCCAATATGGTCCCCCGTGCCTCTTGCCAGGAGCGATTTCTGAGCATGGAGCCAGGAGTAACCCCTGAGCGCTGCCGGGTGTGACCCCCAAAAAAAACAAACAAAAGAAATTAGGTAGGTAAAAAGAAAATAAATGGACCAGAGAGATAGTGTGGAGCTAGGGTGTTTGCCTTACATGCAGAAGGATGGTGGTTTGAATCCCAGCATCCCTTATGGTCCCCTGAGCCTGCCAGGAGCGATTTCTGAGCGTAGAGCCAGGAGTAACCCCTGAGAGCAGCCAGGTGTGACCTAACACCCCCACCCCCCACCCAAAAGGTAATTATTAGAAACAACTACTGCAAGATACTTAACTGCATTTTAATACAGCTATTAAGGATCTTGAAATACAGATATACTTTGATCCAATGATTTCATTTTCGGAAGTAATATAAAAGAAAATGAAAATTTGTGCATTTGCTAATAAGTTATGTAATTACTAAAAACACAAATACTTATAAACAGTTATAACATTTGTCAGCTGTTTGAAACATTGATAACAATCTTTTTTTTTTATTCCCTCTTTGGTTATTGGTCCACACCTGGTTATGCTCAGGGATTACTCCTGGCTCTGCACTCTAAAATAACTCCTGGCAGGCTTGGGGGACCATAATGGGATGTGGAATTGAACCTGGGTCGACTACATGCAAAGCAAACATCCTACCCACTGTACTATTTCTCCAGCCTCTTAATAATAATTCTTTTTTTTTTTTTTTTTTTTTTTTTTGGTTTTCTGGGTCACACCTAGCGGTGCTCAGGCGTTACTCCTGGCTGTGTGCTCAGAAATAGCTCCTGGCAGGCACGGGGGACCATATGGGACACCGGGATTTGAACCAACCACCTTTGGTCCTGGATCGGCTGCTTGCAAGGCAAACGCCGCTGTGCTTTCTCTTCGGGCCCAATAATAATTCTTGATAGAAATATTGTCTTTGTTGGAGCCAGAGCGGTGGCATGGAGTGGTAAGAATTCTGCCTTGTAGCCACTTTCCTAAGATGGACCGCGGTTTGATCCCCTGGCATCCCAAATGGTCCTCAAGCCAGGAGCGATTTCTGAGCACATAGCCAGGAGTAACCCGTGAGCATCACTGGTTGTGGCCCAAAAAACAAACAAACAAACAAACAAAAAAATTGCCTTTGTTGCCAAATAACAGTATTTTGTGTAGAGGATTGCGCGCGCGCGAGCACACACACACACACACACACACACACACACACACAAACGGCACAAAACATTGAGGAAGAAGTTTATTAAAAAAAAAAACTTGGAGTAAGGAAAGGAAAAATACCAAATTAGATTTTGATATGCCAGTAATTAAGAGTGTTTTAGACCTACTAAGCAGTGAGAATGGTAGATATTAAAATTTTATACAAAATATTGACGTTGTGGTATTTATTTGGATTTACATTGAAGAATGATTTGGTTTCCTGATTAAAGACTATTAAGCCTGGGGCCGGAGAGAGAGAGCATAGTGGTAGGGCGTTTGCCTTAGTTGAAGGACAGTGGTTTGAATCCCGACATCCCACATGGTCCCCCGAGTTTGCCAGGAGTGATTTCTGAGCATAGAGCCAGGAGTAACCCCTGAGTGCTGCCGGTGTGACCCCTATATTCCCCCAAAAAAGACTATTAAGCCTGAATAGAGACTTTTGTTATTAAAGTGATCAATAATAGCATGACAGGCAAAAGTTTGTCGTGTTATTAACGTTTTTACCTTTTTTTTTTTTTCTCTAGGACTCTTCTAGCAGTGAAGATTCTGATGACTCATCAAATGAGGTTAAAAGGAAAAAACATAAAGAGTATGTCATTTTGTTTAATTACTTTTCTACCAGGGAAATGGTTTTATATTTATGGAATAAAAGGTTGCTCAGAGTAGACTTTCGTACCTTATTAGTTGCGGACGTTTTGTTAGGTCAAGTTAACATCAGTCCTTATTTCTCTTTCTCAGAAGGCATGGGATTTTTGTGTCACTCTTCCTTTATGCCTTTTTTCCTTTCCATTTTTGGTTTATTTTTTGGGCTTACTACTGGCAAACTCAAAGGACTGTATGTGATTTCTGGGGTAGGAACCATCATTGGTCATGTGCGAGGCAAGCACCCTTCTACTCCTATCGATCCAGCCCTTTTCATATTTTTAATTTCAAAGATTTTAAAGATCAACTTAGACAAAAATCTTTAAAAACAAGAATGTAGAATGTAAGAACCAGAAGACAATTGATCTCAGGTTGATCATTAATATTTGGTAATAATTATCCCTACTATTTTATACATTTGTGTAAAATTTATTTCTCTTTAGGGCTCACTTAGAAACTTACTAAAGGGACTGGAGCAGTGGCGAAAGCAGTAGGTAGGGCATTTGCCTTGCACACACTAACCTAGGACAGCACGAGGTTCGATCCCCTGGCATCTCATATGGTCCCCCAAGCCAGGAGTGATTTCTGAGCGCATAGCCAAGAGTAATCCCTTGAGTGCCACTGGGTGTGGCCCAAAAACCAAAAAGAAAAAAAAAAGAAAGAAAAAGAAAAGAGACTTACTATAGGGGCCAGGAGCTACTTGGCTCATGTGCAGAGCCCAAATTCCATTTCTAGCACCAGGCCCCCTTTCAGCACCATTATGTTTATCCGTGGAGGATCACTGAGTATTCCACTGCCTGTTTGACAGGAGCTCTGGAGCCTTTGGACACTGTACTCTATACTACCACAGTAAACCCAGTCAATTCCTGAAGATTCTGGACCTAGCCTGCTCAAAGTCCTTTATATGTCCAACCAATTAGGCCTTTCCCTCTCATTTCTTCAAAAATAGCAGTGCACATTTATTTGTCTTTGATGTTCAGCACTTTATCCAAATACAATCTAGATAATTTTTTTTTGTTTTGGATTTTGTTTGGGATGTTTTGGGTTTGGGATTTTTTTTTTTTTTTTTTTTTTTGGGTGGGGAGGTAGATAGCAACACCTCGCAGGCTCACACATTTGGTAGTACTCAGGGAATGATAATGTGCTGTTAGGGGCTTCAATGGGGTTGGCCACGTGCAAGATGCCTTTTATTACTGTCAGGATTTTTATGTCTTTGCTGCTATAATTTCGCATTATAGCTAAATTTTCAGAGTATGTTTTCACCTGTTGCATTTCATCACTGATAGCTCCACTGAATTAGCAGTTTCTAAACTTAGAATGGCTAAAGTAAGCTTTTTAGATAAGAAATTTGGGGGTGATAAGATATAAATTGTAAAATTTCTGATTTCTATCATAAATTTTAAAATTGAGACTTCATATATTGTAGAAGGGAATACTATACAAAGATGATCAGATTAAAAACTATTTGTAGTTTGGTTTAGAGACATAATTAGTGGGTCATTGACCTTGTACTTGGCTGACCTGGATTTGATTCTTGGTACCAGATATGGTTCCATGAGCCTGCCTGGCTTGATCCCTGAGTACAGAGCCAAGAATAAACCCTGAACATGATCAGATGTGGCCCGTAAACCAAAAAAAGACATTAAATTGTGGGTCAGGGAAATAGCTCTCAGAGGTCTGAGGTGATACTTGGGTTTTATCCTTGGTACCACATACCTTCCTGATCATTGCTCAAATGTCCCCTAAGCACAGTGTCAGGAGTAGGCCCAGTGTGGCTGCTGGGTGTGGCTCTGTCCAAAATGAATTTGTTTTTCCTGGGTCAAAGTGATAATATAGTGTTAGGACATTAGCCTTGCAGGTGGCTGACACAAGTTTGATCCTGGCATATCAGATGGTTTCCCAAGCACCGTCAAGAGTAATTCCCGAGTGTAGAGTCAGGAATAATCCCGAAGCATCGAGGGTGTATTCCCAGAACAAACATATTTTAGTATCCCCCCCCACACACACACTCAAAACCCCCCCAAAAGAGAATTTGTTTACTTGGGCTGGAAAAATAGTACAGTGGGCAGGATATTGCCTTGCAAGTGAATCAAACCTAGGTTTGATTCATCGGCACCACCATTGTTCCCCTAAGTCCTCCTGGAGTGATCACTGAGCACAAAGTCAGTAAGCCCTGAACATTGCCCCTGAACTCAAAATATATTTTTTTCTAATATGTTTTTATTATATTCAGATATAACATCTTGTCTTTGTAACTCATAGTATAGTCATAATTAATATGAGAAAGAGAAGTGCAACAAAAAACTGATAGGGAATGTGTTTCTGAGTTTGTGAGTGCTTGAGCCTTTTTGTTTTGTTTTGTTTTGTTTATTTTGGTTCACACCCAGTGGCACTCAGGGATGGCTCCTGGCTATGCACTCAGAAATTGCTCCGGGCTTGGAACACCATTTGGGATGCTAGGGATGAACCAAGGTTTATCCTGGATTGGCTGCTTGCAAGGCAAATGCCCTACCATTGTGCTAGCGCTTCAGCCCGGCTTGAGCCTCTTTATTTGAAGTCTACTATAGAGCAAAACACTAACACTTGCATCTGAAAAATTTTTCTTTAAACACACTAGCCACAAAATAGTAAAAGTTAATGCTGGTTGAGTGGATTTATTTGTTTGATATGTTTTGTTATTGTATTTTAAGCTTTCTAGGAACCATAAAAAATAGTTTTGAAGGAAATGCTTTTTAAAATCCATCTCTAGACTGGGCCCATGAAGGTATTAAAAGGGTTGGAACACATGGAAAGCCCCTGACTTGATCCTTCTTGAGGAACTCCCAAACATTAGTGGATATGCATACCTACTTGCCCACTGCATCTGCCCTAGGAGGCTCTGTGAACTAGGAATGGAAGGGATTAAAAACTTTTGAGAGAACAAATTAGTCAGTTTATAATTTTTCAAAATTAAAGTCCATGATTTAAAAATGGCATGATATATTTTTATCCATAATTAGAATCAAAATAGGATTTACTTGCCATTCATTGACGTATAACTAAATGATCGCAAAATGCAAATTGTGAGAGAAATCAATGAATAATATTTTCAGTGTTCTCTTCTGTCTACATTTATGTATTTTTGGTATTCATAAAAAGCATCTTTTTTTAATGAGGAGGGTAACACTTGGCACAGCATTCAAAGGCTACCTCCATTCCAGCTCTGTGCTTAAGAGGACTGTGAGGTATTAGGGGTCAAGTTTGAACCTCAACCTTGTTTTATGTTAGCTGTTTATTTTTACAAAGACATGATTTAACCATAAAGATATTTGGTCTTTTTTTATGTACAGTGAAGACTGGCAGATGTCTGGGTCTGGGTCTCCATCACAGTCTGGCTCAGATTCTGGATCTGAAGAAGAAGGAGAAAAAAGCAGCTGTGATGAGACAGAATCTGATTATGAGCCAAAAAACAAAGTTAAAAGCAGAAAACCTCAAAACAGGTAAGTAAGGTGTTTTCTCATTTTAATCACAAAGTGAGTGATTACAGGAAGCATTGGCTTTTTGTGTTTGCAATTTATTACAGATGACTTGTTTTATGTCAATCTTCGTGTAACACATTTCTCCCCTGCCCTTTCTAGATTGAAGTCAAAAAATGGGAAAAAACTTCTTGGTCAAAAAAAGAGACAACTTGATTCGTCTGAGGAAGAGGATGACGATGAAGATTATGATAATGATAAAAGAAGTTCTCGCCGCCAAGCAACAGTCAATGTTAGCTATAAGGAAGATGAGGAGATGAAAACAGATTCTGATGACCTCCTGGAAGTTTGTGGCGAGGATGTCCCTCAACCTGAGGAAGAAGAGTTTGAGACCATAGAAAGGTTCATGGATTGTCGGATTGGAAGGAAAGGAGGTATTTAGAATTACGTTGTTTAGTTGTTGGACTAATATTTACTTAAGGTAAATTTTATTCCTTGAAGATTTTTTTTTTAATTTTAAAAGACAAAAAGGTGAATTTCTGTTGCTTTTATATAAGTATTCTTTGGCCAGCCCAGAGAAACAGTCCAAAAAGTAAGGTACTTCTGACCAACGGCCACATATTGGCTACAGCCCTGGTTGGAATTCCTAGATTTCATATGACCACAGAACCAGGAATCAACTCTCTGTACTGCTGGTATGACCCCACACACCCTCTCCTATTTTTTTTTTTTTTTTTTTTTTTGTGGTTTTTTGGGTCACACCCGGCAGTGCTCAGGGGTTATTCCTGGCTTCAGGCTCAGAAATTGCTCCTGGCAGGCACGGGGGACCATATGGGACACCGGGATTCAAACCGATGACCTCTTGCATGAAAGGCAAATGCCTTACCTTCATACTATGTCTTCAGCCCCACCCTCTCCTATTTTTAAAAAATGTAAGGTGTTCTTTAGGGCAAGGGAGATGAATATAGTGTAAATACATGCTTAGCTTGTATGAGGGCTTAAATACGCCCTTGGTACTGTCTACCACTTTTCTCACTTTCTACATCCCATTCTACATTCCCCACTTTGGCTCTCAGCAGCATTAGGTATATTTCTGATGGCACTTGACCAAAGTGACCTCAGACTCCGCCCCAACACCAAGTGCAGTGACCTGCAGAAATGGGAAGGCTTTGCTAGGTCTGTGTATTTTCTTCCTTGAAAACAAATAAGCTCACTTTAAATATTTAAAATAATCAAAGGAAAATTTTTATGTCTCTGGGCTGAGGCCCATAATGGATGCTGATAAAAGAAGCTATGCAAGACAAGCACCTAATCCACTGTCTTATTTTTTCAACATCAGAAAAATTTTAACATGTATTTTAGACTTTCTATTGCTGTGTTTAAGTATTAGTTGTCATACAAGTAGTATAATTTTCTTTTGAATTCCAGAAGTACTTCAACTTTTATATATATATACTTCTCTTATCTGAGATATGTAGGTCTGTTTTAGTTATCTTGATGTGCAAGAGTATTCTTTTATTGGGAAATAATTTATGTTCAGAATGTGTAAACTTACAGCATATAACATAATGATTACTATAATAAGTTAATATCTTTCACCTCGTGCAATCAAAGTAAACATGTTTTTTTTTTGTGAAAATTAACTACTCTTAGCATCTTAGAAATATACTCCATAGCAGCATTGACTATAGTCATGACATTGTACTTCATATCAGTTACTTCAACTCAGAATTTGTCCTTCTGAGCAGCTTTAACTCCTTAAATTTACCACATTCCTATAGCTACAAAACTGATCTTTATTTCTACAATTTTAGTGACTTTCGGTTTTGTTTAATTTACTTAGTATAATACCCTTAGAAGTCTATCGGGTTGTTACAAGTGGCTCTAGGTTTTTTTGAACTGGGCAGGGGGGGACGACAAAAGGTGGACCAGCGTTCAGAGATTGGATGGATTAGTTTCTGTATATGAATATATGTGGCTTTATGTATATATGTCCCTCATTACTTATGGATAGTTCCTTATTATAAGTAATGATGCTGCATTGGACATAGGAGTATGAATTTCTTGTGGACATGTAGTTTGTGAAGATAATGATAAAAGTCTTCCGTCCTCCTAACCATCGATTGTTGTCAAGTGCTGTACAGTGTCAGCATTAGAGGGCACAGGTGCATCACTGGGTTTTAAAATAAAGGAGATTAAAGTTGAAAATGTTACTGTTAGGAAATGAGATTTCCATAACCTTTTATACTTTGATACTTAGCAGATTATATGTTATTCTGTTTATGTCTGTAAGTTGCTTAGTTTAAAGGAGTAAGTAACATTTCATGTGATTTCTTATTTCAGCTACTGGTGCTACTACAACCATCTATGCAGTTGAAGCAGATGGTGACCCAAATGCAGGATTTGAAAAAAATAAAGAACAAGGAGAGACTCAGTATCTAATTAAGTGGAAAGGATGGTCCCATATTCATAATACTTGGGAGACAGAAGAAACTCTTAAGCAGCAGAATGTCAGAGGAATGAAGAAACTGGATAATTATAAGAAAAAAGATCAGGAAACAAAAAGATGGTATGTGTTTGCATCAGCCTTTATTTTTCTTTTTATCTCCCACTTTTTTTTTTAGGGTGGGGGGGCTCACCTGGTAGTACTTAAGGCTTAGTCCTGGTTCTGTACTTAGGAATAATCCTGGCAGAGGTTGTGGGACCATATTGGGTTTCAGGTTTCGAACCCTGGTTGGACATATGTGAGGAAAGTATACATTGTAGAATTCCAGCTTCATACTTACTTTTTTTTTTTTCAGGAGACATGAAGCTTTATTAATAATAAAACACCCTAGCCACCATGGGTAGCTTCTAGGCTAACCTTTTAAGCAGCCCCTTAAACTGCTCTGAATTTAATCTTGAATCTGCCATCTCTCCGTGCTCCCTACTTCTGCTCAGGCTTCTTCCATACTTATTTTTTAAAATAGTTTTAAAGATCACTATTTCGTATTTTTGTTGATAAAAATGCAAATGATAAGGTAGAGGAGAACTTAGAAGTAGTCATGTCTAGTACATTCACAGTCATCTAATACATTCTTAGCCAGAACATAAGTGTATTCATAAATTATATTTATTTGTTGTACCGGGGATCAAACCCAGGGCCTCAGACCTGCAAAGCCAGCACTCTGCTACTAAGCTTCAACTATGGCTTGAGTTAAGGATATTAAAGTGAAAAGTTAATGATACTTAGTTTTAATTCTTAATTCAAAGATAACTCATATGATAAGTGGCAAAATTGCAGGGCATTTGTCACAGTTAGTGTTAGGGAAGGTTGAGTTCTGTTTAGAGCTTTGAATTCTTCAGATTGAAAATGTTTTCTCAGATGATGAGAAAACGTATGTAATTGGGAAGAACTTGCAGAAAATCTGAATAAGCAAGTTCAAATAATGTAGTAAATAATTGGTTAGCAAAATGATTTTAGCTTAACTTTTAATTCATTCTTTCAGGTTGAAAAATGCTTCTCCAGAAGATGTGGAATACTATAATTGTCAGCAGGAACTGACAGATGATCTACATAAGCAATATCAAATAGTGGAGCGGATAATTGGTTAGTAATGATTCTAGTGAAATGTGCAATCTTTTCACCATTTTAAATCATTGGAAAAATCTTGGGTATACTGCTTTTATGTTGAGTACAGTAATACGCTTTATAGAGTACTTTAAGCCAAGTGACACTTTTGTACTTAAATGGCTTTGAATAAGAATTTTGCCTCAACCAAGATAAAGTGCAAAATTAAAATAACCCAATTTGTTTCGCAGCTCATTCCAATCAAAAATCAGCAGCTGGTTATCCTGATTATTATTGCAAATGGCAGGGACTTCCATATTCAGAGTGCAGCTGGGAGGATGGAGCTCTCATTTCCAAAAAGTTTCAGCCCTGCATCGATGAGTATTTTAGCAGGAATCAATCAAAAACCACTCCTTTTAAAGATTGTAAAGTGAGTACAGTTAAACAGTTTTTACTTTTAAAAATACATCTATGCTTGAACTGAAGTAGATTTGGATCCTGATTTCAAATAGGCTAAAGGAGGGAGGAGAGGTGAACTGCTTCATCGGTAAATTCGACATAAAATTATGTTTCTGTAATTGCTATGTAATCTTAGATGTGTCCTCATCCTTTAGCCATAGATAGTCAAAATGTCGGAAAGGTAATTTGGTGGATGTTGTGGGCAAATAGGGAAAATTTCTTGGAAACAAAACATACTTCTCATGGTTCAAATATTAGCTTGCTTTTTACTTTGAAGAAAGGAAAGAATAGGATGTACAGATGAGAATGATTGTATGTAACTAGAAGAGATGGGTATTACAGGGCTACCTTTTCTAATAAGTGATCTCTATATTGTAGTTATAATTTGGAGCCTTATGTAGTAACGGAATTTTTTTAATAGAATTTCTTATTGTAAGGCTGAACTAAATTCAGACTGGTAATTGGAAATCAGAAATCAAATAAGAAGTGTTTTATGGTTTATTTTGAGGCTGAATAGTTAGTGAAGTTTAAAAATAAAAATTATTAAATTATCCTATTTTTTGAGGTGAACGTCACACCTGTATTATTAGCTCAGGGCTTACTGCTCACTCTTTGATTAGGTAAGGTCTCTCCTGGGAATTCTCTCAGAGGACCAGACCATATGCAGTGCTGGGGATCGAATTGGGATCAGCACATACTAGGCAAAAATGCCTTAAACCCCTGTTTTAGCCCTCTGGCCCTTTTGGAAGAAATTTTTTTTGTTTTTTGTTTTTGTTTTTCGGGCCACACCTGTTTGATGCTCAGGGGTCACTCCTGGCTAAGCGCTCAGAAATTGCCCCTGGCTTGGGGGGACCATATGGGATACCGGGGGATCAAACCGCGGTCCTCCCTTGGCTAGCGTTTGCAAGGCAGACACCTTACCTCTAGCGCCACCTCGCTGACCCCATCCTTTTGGAAGAATTTAGCTTAGCTTTTTCTTGAGCAATACATAAGGGACATGTGTTTCAACAAGAGCTTGTTTCTTGTCATATTTTGGAGAAATGGGCAGAATATTTCAGCGTACATTATTTTTATAAAGCAAAGAGTATTTGATTCCTCTGATATTTTCATGATGAAATTTCTGGGTTTTGTGAATTAAGATGGAGAAAAATTATGGTAAAGCTAAAACTATCACTTTTATTGATTTGGAGGGTGACACACCCAGCGGCGCTCAGATGTTAACCTCAGATTTCTGGCTCTGCACTCAGAAATAACTTCTGGCAGGCTTGGGGGACCATATGGGATGCTGGGGATTGAAGCCACGTCTTCTGCATGCAAGACAAATGCCCAACTTATTGTGCTGTCGTTCCTGCTTTTTAATAAACTTTTTAATAAAAAATTTTTAATGATAAGTTTTAATAAAACTTTGATTAAGGGGCTGGAGTGATAGCATAGTGGTAAGGCATTTGCCTTGCACTCAGCCAAAACTGGATGGACCGCGGTTCGAATCCAGACATCCCATATGGTCCTCCAAGCCTGCCAGGAAGGAATAACCCCTGAGCACTGCTGGGTATGATCCCAAAACAAACAAAACACTTTAAGTTTAAATGATATAATATTTATAATTAAAAATTTGCTAACTTAACAATATCATTTAATAATTTTACATATTAACATTATATTTAAAGGTGTTAAAACAAAGGCCAAGATTTGTAGCCCTGAAGAAACAGCCATCTTATATTGGAGGGCATGAAGGTTTAGAATTAAGAGATTATCAGCTAAATGGCTTAAATTGGCTTGCTCACTCTTGGTGCAAGTAAGTATTTTTGGAACTTTATAGTTTGAGAGGGAAAATGTAAAAATAGTGGATTTGGGAGAGATATTCACCAACATAAAGAAGATCATACTTTTCTGTTGCTATGCTGGTCTCTGAATGTCCTGATGCTATGTGCCTGCATACCCCTATATCCTCCCACCCTTATTCACACACACTATTCCTTATTGTATACTAAGAAAATTAGTGGACTTGGAGTTTAACCTATTTGTATTACTTAAAAAAAGGTTATCAAAAATAAAAAGGTTATCGAACTTGAATAACAGATCTTGTATAAGCTTTATCCAACATTCATCCTGGACTGTTTCACTTCCTACTGCTTACATACTCTTTCCTTCCCTCAAGATGGGTAACTACTTGAAAGAAAAAAAAAACAACTTTTATTCCCTGCTCTTGTTACTTTACGTTTTACTTAATCTTTACTCTCCTGTGAGTAGATGAACTGTATTCTTGGCTAATGATTAAAAGTAGCTAGTAAGCCTCTTTTTTTGAGATGATCAACTTCTTCCCCTATTGTTGGTAGGGGTGTTCCTGAGAGTGTCAGTGGGCCTGAGGCTACTCCTGGGCGTATGGGCATATGGTTCAGCTCTCAAGCCCAGAAATTCAGGAGCTCCTCCATTCACCCATATGAGTGGGTTGCTGGGGACCCAACTCACAGCTTTATGCACAAGCCCCAGGCTTTATCCTCTCACCTTCCGTATATGAGGACTCTTAGAAAGTAATAACTGTATATGTTTTCTGTCAGATTAATTTTCCTATGGTTCATATAAACTTGTTCATGGGTTATATAAAAAATCTTTGTAATTTGATTATTGTGTATTAGTTAACATTTATTATTGATTGATATGCAATATTCTGTCAGTTTAAGTTGCACGACATAATGATGTGACTTTTTTTGGGCCCACATCCGGTAATGCACAGTGGTTACTCCTGGTTATATGCTCAGAAATTTCCCCTGGCTTGGGGGACTATATGAGATGCCAGGGTATTGAACCATGGTCCATCCTAGGTTAACGCGAGCAAGGCAGATGCCTTATGCCCTACGCCACCACTCTGCCTCATCATGTGACATTTTATATAATGCAGAACGATCATACATCTTATTTCTTGTCTACTATTAGCAGCTTTCTAATTTATAATGCTATAGACAGCCTCTTAACATCTTTAAGATCTTTGTGCATTTGTGCTCTGTGACTGATTTTATAACTGGGAATCAAAGTCTTAATCCCCTTTAATAATTTCAACTATACTCTTAAGTCCCTCTGATCTGAATCTACAATATCAACTTGTTACAGTATTAGTTTGTCTTCTCCTCTGACTTGTTTTAGTTGTCATCATACCCTTATGATCCATCCATGTTGTTAAAATGGTTAAGATTTTATTCCTTTTTTGGGGAGGTGGCCCTGCTGTGCCTTGGATTGGACCTGAAATCAAAATTGGGCCTCCTGAATGCAGAGCTAGTGAGCTATTTCTCTGGTTCCTTATTCATTTTTTTTTAATGACTTTATTGTATTTGTATGTATGAGCCTTCTGTCTGTACTTACATGTGCTACGTCTTTATATTATATTTGTTTATGGACTATTGTCTTGGCTGTAGTAAATAATGAATGCTGAGGTGACCAAGACATAGAAGTATAATTTTTGAACTAATATTTTTGTTTTTAACATTTTAGGGGAAATAGTTGCATACTTGCTGATGAAATGGGCCTTGGGAAAACAATACAGACCATCTCATTCCTGAACTATTTGTTTCATGAACATCAGTTATATGGACCTTTCCTATTAGTGGTTCCACTTTCCACTCTCACTTCTTGGCAACGGGAAATTCAGACCTGGGCTTCTCAAATGAATGCTGTTGTTTATCTAGGTGATATTAACAGCAGAAACATGGTAAGTCATTCGATCACATATTTAGAGATGTAGTCAAGTCTTGTTATTCTGTTAGGTTTGGTGTAGGATGTGCTCTGATCTACATTAGGGTAGTGGCTTGGCTCAGGAGTGGCCCCCATGGGTGATCAAACTAGGGTCAGCTGCTTGCAAGACAAGCACCTTACAGCTGTACTCCCCAGTGTCCCCAACATAAAATTTAACTCATTGTCAGTTTTGTTTAACTTTTGTCTATGCACGTTATTCTCTCAATTATGGCACAAACCCCAGATGCCATATTTTATCCATAAATACTGCTAAGATAATTATTTTTAATCTTAAATGAAGGTTCTTTATTATGATCCTCTCTGCTTTGATTTATAACATCTTTGTAGCATCTTGGACTATGAGTAATAATTAATATTTTTTTTTACAAAAAGCATGCAGCTTATGGATTTTAAGTATTTAAGTAAAAATTGCTTTTCTTAATTTTTGGTTTTGAATTGTCTTTAAAATTTCTTGACAGATAAGAACTCATGAATGGATGCATCCCCAGACCAAAAGGTTAAAATTCAATATCTTGTTAACAACTTATGAAATTTTATTGAAGGATAAGGTATGTATTAATAATGTTTTTCTTTTTGATGCATTTTAGTTCTTATATCATAATTTGTGGACAGAATGAAAAGACAATTAGAGAGTAGGGAAATTGCAGCCTATGGGTCAAATATGGTTTAATTTTTTTTTTAGTGACCATTGAGTTAATTGGCTTTATATTTCTAGAGGATTGTAAACACAAAGTGTATCTGAAAGAGACCACTGAATATTGATCTACAAAGAGTAAAATGTTTATATCTGGCACTTTGAATTAAAAAGTTGCTGGCTTCTGATTTTGTGAAACCTGCTACCTATAGTTATTGATTGATGGGTATTTAATAGAGGAGGAATTTACCTACCCTACTTGCCATACTGTGCTATATGTTGTTTTAACTTTTTTATTTTTAATAATATCTTTATTTGCTATATGTTTCATGGCTAGCTATTATTTTTTATAGCTACTGATCTCTGTTAATTGTTTACTTACAATGCTAACGTTACTGAGGAAAAAAAGATCAAGTCTCAGAGACATTAATGATCTTGTTCAAGATAACAGTTATTAAAGTGCAGAACCTGGTACCTGCTTTAAGTCAGAGACAAAAAAAAAAAAATGTTTAAGCTATGGACCGGAGAGGTAGCATGGAGGTAAAGCATGCCTTGCATGCAGAAGGTCAGTGGTTCGAATCCCAGCATCCCATGTGGTCCCGCGAGTCTGCCAGGAGCGATTTCTGAGCATAGAGCCAGGAGTAACCCCTGAGCGCTGTGGGTGTAACCCAAAAACCAAAAAGAAAAAACAAAAAAGATAAATAGTTCGTTGTGGCCAGAGAGATAGCATGGAGGTAGGGCATTTGCCTTGAATGCAGAAGGATGGTGGTTCAAATCCTGGCATCCCATATAGTCCCCTGAGCCTGCCAGGAGTGATTTCTGATATATAGTTCATAAAAATTATGCACTGTGTTAATTATATCTGTATTTGGAATACAGATTATACAGAATACATCATTCTAAATTTGTGTCACATTTTCTCTGTTGAGTATATAAAGGAAGGCTTTATTGGCCTTAGGATAAAAATATTTTTTGAACTTAATCTTCCTTTACTTTTAATATGTAAGCTAGTAGGGGCCGGGCGGTGGCGCTGGAGGTAAGGTGCCTGCCTTGCCTGCGCTAGCCTAGGACGGACCGCGGTTCGATCCCCCGGCGTCCCATATGGTCCCCCAAGAAGCCAGGAGCAACTTCTGAGCGCATAGCCAGGAGTAACCCCTGAGCATCACAGGGTGTGGCCCAAAAACCAAAAAAAAAAAAAAAAAAAAAAAAAAAAAAAAAAAAATATGTAAGCTAGTAAAAACTTATTTGATATTTTACTTTTTGTTAATGGCTAATTAACCATGGAAGATTTTTTTTCTTTCATGTCGAGTTAACTTTGAGAATTCCAAGTAATCTTTAAAGTTATGCATTTTCTTTTTCATCTTAATTTTCCCCACTCGATAAATTTTATGTTTGTTCTCAGAATTAACTATGCTCTGTCTCATTAAGGCATTCCTTGGAGGTCTCAACTGGGCATTTATAGGTGTTGATGAAGCACACCGATTAAAGAATGACGACTCTCTTCTGTATAAAACCTTAATAGACTTCAAGTCCAATCACCGTCTCCTCATCACTGGAACACCTTTGCAGAACTCCCTTAAAGAGCTCTGGTCTTTGCTCCATTTCATCATGCCAGAAAAGTAAGAAGCATGGGCAGTACAGTTCTGATTTTAGTTTTGTAGGCTGGATAGCAGTAAATTAACCAGTGTGGATATGTGCAGTAAAATAATTTATTACCTGAAAATAATTGGGCAGTAGATATTTAGAGGCGGAGGAAACCATTTTAACTTGTAAAAACACTTTCTACAGTTTTTATAAGAATGTTTAAGCTATGTAATTACAACAAATCCAATTTTTTAAATGAGGAAAAGAATAAGTTGGGATAATTAAATTCTTAATAACTTTTTAATTAAATTACTGTGAAATAGTTACAAAGTTGTTTATGATTTTTAGTTATACAATGTCCTACACCAATTTCCTTTGGCCAATGTCTTTACTTTTCCTCCTGTCCCCCACTGACTGCCTCTGTGGTAGATTTCTTTCCCTCCCTCCCTCCCTCCGTCCCTCCCTCTTTCTCTCCCTCCCTCCCTCCCTCCCTCCCTCCCTCCCTCCCTCCCTCCCTCCGTCCCTCCCTCCGTCCCTCCTTCTTTCTCTCCCTCCCTCCCTCCCTCCCTCCCTCCCTCCCTCCCTCCCTCCCTCCCTCCCTCCCTCTCTCTCCCCCCCACACACACACTTGCAATATGGTTTTGATTATCAGAAATTTCACTTTACCTTCTTCCAGTACCCAATTCTCATCCAATGATCATTTCCATGTATTATTGTTATAGTGCTGACTGAGATAATTAACTTTTTCAAGTCACTAACATACATACAACTTCTAGTTGATTTAATTCTTTAAATTGATATTTTTTGATAATTATCCCCAGAACTTAAAAATATTTAAAATGGGGGCCGGAGAGATAGCATGGAGGTAGCGCGTTTGCCTTGCATGCACAAGGACGGTGGTTCAAATCCCAGTATTCCATAGGGTCCCCTGAGCCTATCGGGTGATTTCTGAGCATAATAGCCAGGAGTAACCCCTGAGCACTGCCAGATGGGACCCAAAAAACAAACAAACAAAACAAACAAAAAAATAAAAAATACTTAAAATGTTTATTTCATCAAGGAAAACCATAGTTTTTATAAGCAACTCATATATCAGTATCATGGATTTCTTAGGAATGATTTTTTTAGATCTGACTCATTTTAGCTATTTTTTCTCAAAACAGTTTGATTCTTATTTATATATGACAAATTTGGTAAATCTTATGTACAGCAATGTTTTAACTATTATCTTTGCTTTTTAAAGGTTTTCTTCCTGGGAAGATTTTGAGGAAGAGCATGGCAAAGGTAGAGAATATGGCTATGCAAGCCTCCACAAAGAACTGGAGCCATTTCTGTTACGCAGAGTTAAGAAAGATGTGGAGAAATCTCTTCCTGCCAAGGTGGAACAGATTTTAAGAATGGAAATGAGTGCTTTACAGAAACAATATTACAAGTAAGCTATAAACAGGACTCATGTTCATGCTTTAAAATTTGTTTGAAGTCTTTCTCCTCAACTTGTTTGCCTCTTAAAAAGCATCTTTGTGCAGTAAAATTATAAACTTAGAATTCATGACACTGTGAGACAAGGAGATTTAAATTTAAGGATATGGGTGGGGACATAGACTAAATTATTTCTATGCACATTAAGTCTATTTTAAAGAAAATTTTAGTATTCTGTGATATTATATATCTAATTCTGATCATTGTAAAGTTACTAGAAGTAGATTAAAAATTAAAAGTAATTAAAAATATTGGACAAGGGGCTGGAGCAATAGCACAGTAGTAGGATGTTTGCCTTGCACACTGCTGATCCAGGACACACCTTGGTTCAAAACATGGCATCCCATATGGTCCCCCTTGCCAGGAGCAATTTTTGAGCGAATAGTCAGGAGTAAATCCTGAGTATCATCTGGTGTGGCCCAAAAAGCAAAAAAAAAAAAATAAATAAATAAATAAAAATAAAAAAAAATTGGGGCTTATTTTCTTTTTCAAGAACATTTGATATATTTGTTTGTTATATTATTCTAGGGAATGGAGAGACAGTACATGTCAGTACACTTGCCTTCTGTGTGCTGATCTGGGTTTGGCATACCTGCACATTGACAGGAGTAATCTTGAGTGCAGAGCAATTCTATAGCATCTCTGGGTGTGATCCCCCACCTCACAAAAAACAAAACAAAACAAAACAAAAAAACCAAAATTGTTAGTGGTTTGTGTGGTAAATTGTCAAGAAACAAAAGGGAAGATCTCCTGCTATCTGTTCAACCGTTTAATTTGCACAACATTTATTGCTGGGGCCGGTGTTTGTCTTGCAAGCAGCTGATCCAGGACCTAAGGTGGTTGGTTCGAATCCCAGCGTCCCATATGGTCCCCGTGCCTGCCAGGCGCTATTTCTGAGCAGACAGCCAGGAGTAACCCCTGAGCACCGCCAGGTGTGGCCCAAAAACAAAAAAACAAAACAAAAAAAAAATTATTGCTACAGGCATTTGAATTCCCAAGTATTTTTATGTTGAAATTTGTAAGTGCTCTAAAAATACATTTAAGGCCCAGAATCTACCTTAGTGGTATATTTGCACGTTTCACATGTGTAAGAACAGAGTCACTCATCAGTGCCAACACAAATATATTTACTATTTAAATTACAGGATCTTTTTTTTTTTTTTTTTTTTTTTTTTGGTTTTTGGGCCACACCCGTTTGATGCTCAGGGGTTACTCCTGGCTAAGTGCTCAGAAATTGCCCCTGGCTTGGGGGGACCATATGGGACGCCGGGGGATCGAACCGCGGTCCGTTCCTTGGCTAGCACTTACAAGGCAGACACCTTATCTCTAGCGCCACCTTCCCGGCCCTAAATTACAGGATCTTGTTATAAAAATGTTCAAAGCTAAAAAGGAAGGGGCCAGAGAAAGTACACAGGCGATAACACTGGATAGTTTGATCCCAGAGCAGCCTAGGTTTCCCTGAGTCTGGCCAGCAGTGATTGCTGAGTACAATTGGGTGTGGGCCAAAGCTACCTTCCCCTCACCCTCATACTCCCCAAATCTGATAAAGCATAATAGAAAGTCCATCTTTCTTACAATTTCTTTCTTTTTTTTTTTTTTTTGGTTTTGGTTTTGGTTTTGGTTTTTGGTTCACACCTTGTAGCACTTAGGGGTTACTCCTGGCTCTGTGCTCAGAAATCGCCCCTGGCAGGCAGGGGGACTGTATGGGATGCCAGGATTTGAACCACCATCCTTCTGCATGCAAGGCAAACACCTTACCTCCATGCTATCTCTCCAGCTCCCTTACAATTTCTTAATTTGTATTTTAGAATTATGTTTATTGTACACAGTGCCTAGTCAGGCATCTAACTGTCTAATATAAAACCTACAGGAAGTTAAGGTATAGAATACTGTGGACTGCTTTTAAATTGAATTTGAGGTGGGAGGGTTATCACATTCCACTTGTACCAACTCTTATATATCAAGGCTTTTTTTATTATATTTAATGATTTAGATACTGGCCGTTCCTCCTTGTTAGTCTTGTAAATATGGTTCTTACTTCTTGTGAGTGATGTTTGTTCAGTCGTGAACTTTTTAGGTCCAGTTATTGCTTTAATACTTTATCTTATTTTGTTAAGCTTTTAGAATTCACTCTGTCAAGTATGCTATTTAACATTATTTTCATTTTATTTTAACAGATGGATATTAACTAGGAATTACAAAGCCCTCAGCAAAGGCTCCAAGGGCAGTACCTCAGGCTTTTTGAACATTATGATGGAGCTAAAGAAATGTTGTAACCATTGCTACCTCATTAAACCACCGGATAATAATGAATTCTATAACAAGCAGGAGGCCTTACAAGTAAGAGTTTTGAAATATTACTTGGTCAAGCAAAATTCTATAACTTTATTTTATCTATGAATAAAAAAGTACAATATGTTAATATATTGGTTAAAATTAACTTGGCTTACCGATATATTAAATAATGGTCATTAATAAAAGTCTTAAGGAAATCTTTGCAATATAAATTTATTTTAGTTTTGTTTTCTTGGGGATTATACACTGGGCCGCATACACAAACCATAGGTAGCTCTACCACTGAGCTACACGTTTAACTCTTTTTTTGTGTGTGTTTTTTTTGTTTTGTTTTTTGGGCCACACCTGTTTGATGTTCAGGGGTTGTTACTCCTGGTTAAGTGCTCAGAAATCGCCCCTGACTTGGGGGGACCATATGGGACACTGGGGGATCGAACTGCAGTCCTTCCTTGGCTAGCGCTTGCAAGGCAGATACCTTACCTCTAGCGCCACCTCACCAGCTCCACGTTTAACTCTTAAAGAGGTTTTTGAGCTACAATTTATCTAATTATTTTCATCATTTTTAAAGAGATAAATACCTAGCCATGAGTCATTTTAATCTACTCAGCAGATTAAATTAAATTCTTGGTCTATTTTTAATTTAATTACGTTTTTTGACTTTTGGGATCAATTCCAGTGGTATCTAGTGTTATTTCTTGCTCAATGCTCAACGTTTATTCCTGGCAGTCCTTAGGACCACATGGTGCCAGAGATTTAACTTAAGCCTCTTGAATCTACTTGGAACTCTTTGATCTCTCTCCTCAGCTTTCTTAGTGCATTCATAGTTGTGAGGGGGAAAGGTCCTACCAGTAGTGATTTTACTGAATTCCTGTCTTTGCCCTAGCAGCAAGTGGCAGTCTAAGGTTATCTTGACCTCAGCTTTTTACCAGTCATTTCTGGGACACGTTTGAATGGTGACAGTGGCCTGTTTAATATCCTGTTATACTGGTGCTTTGAATGCTAGGATCTAGGATCAGAGATTAGTTATGTGTAAATTAGAATACAGTTTTTTTGTTGTTTTGGTTTTTGGGTCACACCTGGCAGTGCTCGGGGGTTACTCCTGGCTCTACACTCAGAAATCACCCCTGGCACATGCTCAGTGGACCATATGGAATGCCAGGATCTGAACTACTGTCCTTCTGCATGCAAGGCAAACCCCCTACTTCCATGCCATCTTTGGCCCCAAATTAGAATACATTTTACTTTTTTTTTTAACTTTGTTAATGCTTTCAGTTTATTTTTTAACTTAAGCAAATGCTGAAGGGCAAGAAAAATTTTGTTTTATAGATGTAAGCCATAAGTCAGAAAAGTTTGAAAACCAAAATAAGCTATATTTTTAATACAGTAATTTTTATTGTGGCCAAAGAGTGAATAACAAATCTTTCACAGTAGTATTTAAGGTATATAGTGACAATGAATCAGGGCCATTTTCACCACCAGGCTTGTCCTCCTCCCTCCACCCCCTTTCCTAGCAAGTGTCCGGTATCTCCCCTTTGTCCCTCAGAATGCTAGTGTAGCTGTTCCCCTCTGGGTATAGCTTGTTGTAGATGGGGTATTGATTCTGTTGTTGACTTTAGGTTTGATGTTTAAGTGGGATTATTTTTTTAATTTCACTCAATTTTCATCTGGCTGTTTGGTCCTGGTACAGTTCACAAAATAAGCTATTTTTTAAAGATGAAAATATAAAAAAATCTACTGAAGTCTTAAGTAGACCTTTTTTTTTTCATTTTATTGGTTCTTTAACATATTATAACAGTTGTACTTTATTGTTTTCTTAAGCACTTAATCCGTAGTAGTGGAAAATTAATTCTTCTTGACAAGCTGTTAATTCGCCTAAGAGAACGAGGAAACCGAGTTCTTATTTTTTCTCAAATGGTGCGGATGTTAGATATTCTTGCAGAATATTTGAAATATCGTCAGTTCCCCTTTCAGGTAAGCATTTTATCTTACCATTATGTTAATGTAGGTTTTTTTTTTTTTTCTTTTTGGGGGGTGGGGTGGGAGATTTAGGCAACACTTCCATGCTCAAGGGCCACTCCTGGCACTGCTCCTAGGAATTACTTCTGACTGCTCACAGGACCATATGGGATGCCAGGCACCTGACTTGGTTGGGATATAGAATTTATTTAATCCTGAGCATTTGGCTTTTTTTTTTTTTTTTTTTTTTTTTGGTTTTTGGATTTTTGGCCACACCTGGTGACCCTCAGAAATCCTGGCTTGGACACCGGGGGACCAAACCGTGGTTTGTCCTGTGTTAGCACGTGCAAGGCAAATGCCCTGCTGCTTGCGCCCCCACTCCGGCTCCAGGGAATTTAAAGTTTTTTGTTTGCTTAATTTAACGCCACATATAGACATAAAGAACATCTCTAATTTTTTTGTTTTCCTTATTTAGTATTTTCTATGCTTAAAGCTAAAGAGACAGATGAGGCTATAGGGGTAAAAAGAGAGCAATTTTTGTGAATGTTACTGTTGTGGGGTCTGAGAATCCAGGTGCTTGTAAATAATCTAATGCATAGTTTGTTGGGTAGAACTTGACTACTCTGGAAGGTATCAAAAGACAGGATAGTTCTTATGTTCATCTGTTCAATATTTATTTTAAAATTCGTGTATGATAAATAGAATACTGAAGCATGTTTTAATGTCGGAATCAGATGCTAATCTCAGTACTTTAGGTTTTTTTAGAGGGGCCACACCCGGCCATGCTCAGGAGTTATTCCTGGCTCTGTGCTCAGAAATCTTATCTGGCAGACTCGGGGGACCATATGGGATGCTGGGGATTGAGCCTGAGTTGGTCCTGGGTTCGCTGTGTGCAAGGCAAAAGTGTCTCTCCACCGTAGCCCTTATCTTAGTACTTTGAATCTAGTCCTATTTAAAGTACTATTATGGAGTACCTGGAACATACTCAAAATACACTGTTTGTAGTGCAGACAATAATACAAGCATAGGCTTCTAATGTGCAGCTCGATATGTTTCTGTTCTTTTTGGGCCTTACAACCTGACATTTGTCATAGACATGAAGCTATAATTACAAACAGAATTGCGATTCTAGTAAGTACTATAGAGTCATTTGGAGGGAAAAGGAATCATTATCTTGGGGGCGTGGCGGTTGGGAAAAAAAAAAAAAAGAGAAGGAAGCATTATATACCTGGTGGTGCTCATGGACTTCATTGGCCAAGGTGTCACTTCTGACCCTCCATGGGAACATGCAGTCCCAGGGATCAAACCAAGATGTTGCACAATGTGCACACCAAGCCCCTTGTGGTCATTTCCTGGCCCTATGATTTATATTTTCTTACTTAAAAAAAAAATGCAGTTTTATTGAGATGTACCTCCCATGCCACATATTTCACAATGTTTGGTGGTTTTCATAGAGTCACAGATATATGCAATTTCAGTACGCTATTGCCAGAATAATTTTAGTGCTTTTTTTTTTTTTTTTTTTTTTTGAAGAAAAGTTGTACTCTCTGCTCATTATCCTTTGTCTTTCACTCAGCTCCCCACCCCTGCCCTAACTTGGGGTTCACTGCTGCCCTCACTCACTCAAAATACCATGCAGAAGTGCTTATAAAGCCCAATTATCTTCACAGCCTCATTTTTCTACACCACTACCTAGGGAGAACATTTTTTTCTTTGTTTTTGGTTTTGGAGCCACACCTGGTGACTTTTGGCTCTGCACTCAGAAATCACTCCTGGAAAGCTCAGGGGACCATATGGGATGCCAGGAATCAACCCTCTGTCAGCCTCATGCAAGGCAAATGCCCTACAACTATGCTATCTATCTAGCCCCAGGGGGAGAACCATTTTAAATAATGTGTTTAGTTCTGTCACAGTTATAGTCATGCCACTCTTTAGAAAAGTTTTTGCTAATACTTGTGAAAAAGAAATACTTGGCTTAATTAATTTATAATTGATTGGGGGTTATACTGGGTTGTTCTCAGAGCTTATTTCTAACTGTACTTGGGCATCACTCCCAGCAGTAATCAGGGACCATATGCTCTGCTGGGAACACCCCCCCATTCCTGTACTACCTCTCCAGCACCTGCTGAATCTCTTTTCCATCTTTTAGCCATCATCACCCCCACCCAACTAGTTGAGTTTCTGATTCAGCTCATCTTGGATGGGACACAGTACTTTGCAATTTTAAATTCTCAGGTAACTTGGATACTGTTACTTCCGTGACCATTCTGGGATTAATCACTGCATTTAAAACTGAGATTTAACCTGTTAATGAATTTGGGAATCAGTTTAATGAGTGTCCCAGTATTTAAAAATGAATATGATAGAGCCTACAAGATAGATGTAGTAGAGTGAAGTAGGATGTTTGCCTTTCTCATGGCTGGCCCAGGTTAGATTCCCTGGCACCCCATAATTTCCTGAGCACTGCCAGGAGTAAGCCCTGTCTACTAGGAATGACTCCCAACCCACAGTAAACAAAACAAAATTGAAAAATTCATAAAATTTGAGAGTAAATCATAGAATTTGCTTTGGACATACATCTGTGTTATCATTGATCATATACAAGTAAAATATTTCTTACCATAGGTTCTCTGGAGCTTTGTTTTTATGTTCTTGGGAAGCATTTTATAGCATAGATTTCTAGGGCATTGTCAAGCCACTAATAAGAATAGTATATGATATAGTAGAAATGGTATTTATTCATGATTGATTTAATAATTGACTTTAACATTTAATTGTAACATCTGTTCTATCTTATTTTAGAGATTAGATGGATCAATAAAAGGGGAGCTGCGGAAACAAGCTCTAGATCATTTTAATGCTGAAGGATCAGAGGTATGAATGCTTTTAAAATTGTAAATTTTTAGTCATTAGTAATCATGGTTGGGTTTGTTAAAAGAAAGTCAGAGTTTAAATTTGTGAAAGATTTCTGTCATTTTATGTTAAAGATTGAACATTTTCATCAATATCAATACTGCTGCAGCTTAAGATAATTAGTTTCAAAACAAGAGTTTTGAATTCAGTTAGAACTTGATATCTTATTCCCATATGTAATTTTTGTTGGTATCTGTATATGTGTGTGGTGGTGGGTTTGGGTTTGCTGGATTTATTAATTTCTAAATACCTTTCATTACTAATACTTCTTAATGTCAGAACATCAGTTTTAAAATAATTATACCAGCACACAGTCACATGTCAGAAAGATTTAAATTGTGCATATCAATACTTTGTTACAGGATTTCTGCTTTTTACTTTCCACAAGAGCTGGAGGTCTAGGGATTAATTTAGCATCTGCTGATACTGTTGTTATATTCGATTCTGATTGGAATCCACAAAATGATCTTCAGGCACAGGCTCGAGCTCATCGAATTGGACAAAAGAAACAGGTTTTTCTTTAAATTATTTTCCCTTTACTTTTATTATCTCTTTAACGATCACTGTTGGGTAGTGATTTTGGCTTGTCCATTGGTAAACTCATTGGAGTAGTTATATTTTATTTCTGATAAGCAAATTGGATAATAAGGACCCATGTTTACCAAAATCATGTTTACCATGTTCATGTTTACAAGAGTCATCGTGGACGTCTAATAGAAATGAGATAACTGTGTCCGAGTTGTATGCTCTCTCTCCATCATTCACACTGTTTATAGCAGTAGAGCATGTATTAAAGTCAATATGTGACCTTTAAAATACCTTTATCTGCTTATTTTAATAATTGAAACAAATTTTGACTAATCAAGTGGTTTGTTTGAGGTTTTTTTTGTTTTGTTTTGTTTTTCACATTTATTGTAAAAACCATTCTAATAGTTTTTTTTTGTGTGTGTGGAGTCAGGGGTCCTGTGGTTAGGGGTCATTCCTTGGAGTGCTCTGGGGACTGAATGAGATGCCAGAGATGAACCCAGGCTGACTGTGTGCAAGGCAAATGCCCTACCCGCTGTGCTGTTTTCTGCCCCCCCAATATATATATATCAGCATCAGTTTATTGCAGAATGCTAGTATCCCAGGTTCCTATATTTTAAATTCTAGTTTATTAAAGTGTGGGTCACTGTCCAATAATTGGATGTGGAGATTGCAAGAGGTCTTAAAATTTTGGTTTAAAATCTTTTGATTTGGGCCCGGAGAGATAGCACAGCAGTGTTTGCCTTGCAAGCAGCCGATCCAGGACCAAAGGTGGTTGGTTCGAATCCCGGTGCCGCATATGGTCCCCTGTGCCTTCCAGGAGCTATTTCTGAGCAGACAGCCAGGAGTAACCCCTGAGCAATGCCAAGTGTGGCCCAAAAACCAAAATAAATAAATAAATAAATAAATAAAAAATAAAATCTTTTGATTTAAGTGTTTCATTTTCATATGTAAAACCCATTTTACATACCTGTATATTTGGAACCAATTAAAGAGTTTCTCAGATGAAGTTACAAGTGAAGAAGGATGAGAACCCTCCCATCTATAGGGCCAGAGAGCTAGTATAGCAGGTGGGTGCTTATCTTGCATTTGGCCAACCAGAGTTCCATCTCTGGTCTCCTGTTTGGTTCCCAGAGCACACCACGCGTGAACCTGAGTGCAGAACGAGGATCAAGCACCTGGTTTAAGCATGTGATTAAGCACCAAAACTCACAAAAAAGAAGTCCTATCTCTATTCTTTGCTCTAAACCAGAGGTTCCCCAATTTATTTGGCCTACGGTTCACTCTTCAGAGAAAACTTAGTTAGCGCCCTGGCAAATTACATTATAGAAAGCATCAAAGAGAAAGTGACCTGTAAGTGCTTTCAAACCCTCTGTGTGGGGAGTTGGGGGGGGGGTGTTTGTATTATTTGCTCTGGGACCTCCTGACTTAGCTATAATGAGCCCATTTGATCATTGTGAGGTGTCTTACAGAGCCCCAGTTCTCAGATTGGCCCTGTGAGGGCCTGACATATATAGTGCCATTGACCTCGAAAAATTACCTTTTTGAAAACCACCTATCATAGTCCTTCATCATTCACTTAGGAGCAGTTCATCCAATTTTAGATTACATGAAGCACATTAAAATGAAGGGGTCTGGTGTAGGACTATTTAAATTTAACTATTTTGGGGCTGGACAGAGTGCAGCAGGTGAGTCCCTGCCTTGCATGCTCCCAACCCAGGTTCAGTCCTCTGTATGCCATTTCGTCCCCTAGCACCATCAGGAGTAATTCCTGAATGCAGAGCCAAGAGTGAGCCCTGATTATCACCAGAGGTGATCCCAAAATAACAATAAAACAACAAAAGTTAACCCTTTTTCCCCAGAGGGAGAGGTAATTTAAAATTTACTATTATTGGGGGCCGGAGCATTAGCTCAGCGGTAGGTCATTTGCCTTGCATGTGGCTGACCCAGGACAGACCTAGGTTTGATTCCCGGCATCCCATATGGTTTCCCCTAGCCAGGAGTAATTTCTGAGCACAGATCCAGGAGTAACCTGAGCATCACCAGGTGTGGCCCCAAAACAAACAAAATTACTGCTATTTGGCTGGAGTTCTAGTAAAGCAGGTAAGGTTCTTGGCTTGAATGTGGTCAACCTGGAATCATCATGGCCCCCAAGATCTCCACCAGGAGTGATTTCAGAGCACAGAGTAGGAGTAACACCTGAGCACTGCTAGTTCTGTCTCCCTCCCCTACCACCCCGAAAAAATTTCGTGTCATTCCTTAAAAATATATATTAGCAAATGAACTTTTCTAAAGAAAAAGTTAAAAAAAAAAAAAGATCTACTCTCAAATATTAAATCAAAGGAACTTATTGCTAGGTCTAGGAAAATAGTGCTTGTCATAGAGCTCCTGTCTAATTTAATCATTGGTATCTCATGGCTCTCTCTGTACTGCAGGGTATTGTTTTGGGGTACTGTTGGCATTGTTGCACTGAGGCCCAGGCATTAGGTCTGTATTCTGGACTGTGAGGTTAGTCACATGCTCCCTGAAACTGCTATGTAAGACTTTTGCTTCTGTAAAAAGGAAAATGGGCTCCTGTGAATCACTTTGACTTGTGAACTGCTCTTGGCCAGAAATAACCTTAGCTTGTCTATGTACTAATATTTGGGGACTTCCAATCAGCGAAAACCTTTTACTGTGCTTTATTTTATCATGTACAGGTGAATATTTATCGTCTGGTTACAAAGGGATCAGTTGAAGAGGATATTCTCGAAAGGGCCAAAAAGAAGATGGTTTTAGATCATCTTGTAATTCAAAGAATGGACACAACGGGGAAGACAGTGCTACACACAGGTTCTGCCCCCTCAAGGTAGTTACTTCGTTATTAAAAATGTCCCCATCATTTTTGTGCTATGTTTCTATCATATGCTGTGAACACATCCATCATTGAAGTCTGTCGTGTTTTAAACACACAAACACAGAGAGAAATATACACATTAAATAAAACATTAGGGTAAATCAGTGGTGTACATTTAGTATATGGTTTCTACTGGTCTAATTCTTTGGGCTCTGGCTTTGTACATTGAGATGCTAGAGACTGACCAGGGCCTCACATACGCAAGGCAGTTTATCTTCCTGCTTGTTTGCTACTTCCTCCTTCTTGCCTTTCTGTTTTATAAATCTTAGAGATATCCTTTGTAAGGGTTTAGTTTTATTTAAGGAGGTTGGTGACAGGCATTGAACCCAGACTTCATACATTTGAAGCACGTAATCAGTCACTAAACTGCATCTAACCTTCTGGTTCCTTGTTTTCTTTATTTACTTTTTGAGTCCTTTTAATGTGGGAAAGCATACCCAGCAGTTCTCAGGTTTTACTCTGCTTCTGCTCTTAGGGATCACTCTTGATAGGGCTTGGGGAACTATATATGGGGCTGGAGATTGAACTTATGGTGGCCAAGTGCAAGGGAACCACCTATATGCTGTACTCTTGGTCAGGCACAAGGTTCTTTAATTCTGAAGCACAAACAAGGCCTGAAATTTGTGCAGTTTAAAATGTTTAAGACTTTGGGTTTGACTCCTGGTACTACGCAAATAGTTTACTAATTAGTCCTTCATTTACCAGCCATGTCACATTAAAGAAGATTGTATCAGTGATTGGTAAATGGACTGTCTGTGTCTTTATTTTCTTGATTTTAGTTCTACTCCTTTCAATAAAGAAGAATTGTCAGCCATTTTGAAGTTTGGTGCAGAAGAACTATTTAAGGAACCTGAAGGAGAAGAACAGGAGCCCCAGGTGAAAAGAATAATTGAGACTATATTAAAGTGCAAAGTATATTTACCTTAAAGGATTTTAAGAAGGTTTCTTTCTCATTCTAGGAAATGGACATAGATGAAATCTTAAAGAGGGCAGAGACGCATGAAAATGAACCAGGTCCTTTAACTGTGGGTGATGAACTGCTCTCTCAGTTCAAGGTAGCTTCTGTGTTCCTTTATCCTGGTGTAACAGATAAAGTGACTGAGAGGTACTGAGGGTTGTAGTCTCTTGAAAAACACAGTCTGCACAGTAATTACTAAATTTTTATCACAAATTTTCTTGTTTAGGTTTTAACTGTAATTTTGGTGGTGTTCAGGGGAAGTCAATGCAGTGCCAGGAACCAAACCAGGGTTAGCTGCAAGCATAGTAAACACCTTAACTCTGGAAGGTTTGTATGGCCCCTTAATTAAATCCTTAAAATCTGCGGAACACTTAAACTTTACCACTACAAAGAACTGCTCGAGTAATGCAAAGTTAGCAGTGAGAATCAACTGATAGTTAAAATATCCCTGTTTTGGTGAGGACCCCAATGTTGTAAGCATCCCAAAGCACTGTGAATCATCTAGTATCATAACATGTATCATGTATTTAATGGAAAGAAACAGGTTCCTGTATATCCTCTTTTACATGAAGAGAGGTGAGTTTTTTGTTTTTTTCCCCCTTTTTGTGCACACCCCGTGACGCTCAGGAGTTACTCCTGGCTATGTGCTCAGAAATCACTCCAAGCGAGGAGGACCTTTTGGGATGCCAGGGATCGAACTCAGGTCTGTTCTGTGTCAGCCACAGGCAAGGCAAGTGCCCTACCTCTGTGCTATTGCTTCAGCCCCCATGAAGAGAGGCTTTTTAGTGGATGGAATTTGTCATATTCAGTGAACATCTGTATAGGGACAAAACAGTGAACAAAAAGTTGTAACTACAGCTTTGTGGAGGGTGAACAAGCAGGACAAGAATTAAAGCAGTATTACTAGCTAGAATACTAGTTTAGTTATGTTGGTGAGACTAACATATCTAGAGCTGATACGCACTATGGGTTGATCTGATGAGTGGTTTTTAACCTCTTGTCCGCAGATGTTGTTGACCTTTCATGAAAAAGTTTTCACACATGGCACACTTGGATTATGTGTAGACATACTGCTTTACTTACATTCTTTTCAGAAAGAATTGGCACAGTAACCACTCTTTGTCCTAGCAGCTCTCTTCTGTAGGTGAACGAGCAGAGCGCTTCTTGTGTACTTGAAGCTCCGGGGTTGTTCCAAATTTTCCTGGTGTGGTGATCATTCACCTTGGGAAAGTCAGTGATTAACTTCTTTTTTTTGGGGGGGGGGGGGAGAGGGGAGACATACCCAACAGTACCCAGGAGTTACTCATGGCATTACTCATGGAGTTACTCAGGTGTGACTGGAGGACTGTATGGGATGCCAGGTATAGAACTCAGATTGGCTGTATGCAAGGCAAGAACCTTGCCCACTGAACCAGCCCCAAGAATGAACTGTTTTCATAGACCAGCTAAAATAGAAAAAGTTTCCATTTTCAGCTGCTGATCTTATTAACCTCTTCTAGCTACTAAGTTAAACTATTTGCTTTCATTAGAGCAGTAAATTAAAATTAAATTTAAAATTTATAAAATGCCTAGAACAAGTTAGATGATCTTTATGGCAGTGCACAGTCACATTTATACCAGTACTTATCCACAGTTGGCCTTGTTTGTCATCACTTCACTATTACTGATAGGAGAAAATAAGCATAGTTCTCTTATTTTAATTTTCTTTATTTGTAAGTTTGAATGTACGGAAATACCAGCCTGTATAGCCTTTCATCTATTTAGTCCTCACAAAAGTTACTGTGCTGTTACCATTGCTTTATTATGAAAGACGTTGTGCGGGTGGTAGATGGGGGTTCGAGCCACACTTGGCAGTGCTTAGGGATCCATCACCCTTGCTGGTCTTTGGGGGATCTTATGCTGTTCTGGGAATTGAATTGGTGCTGGCTATGTTCAAGGCAGGCACCTTACTCCTAACTCAACAGCCCTACTATACTAATTTTTTTAAGATGACGTTAAGGAACCTGAGTTATAGTTTCTTCAGGTACATGGTAAAAAAATAAGACAGTTCTGGTTTGGTAATGACTTAGAAGATGATTTATTATGTTATACTACAAAGTACTTACTGTACATTTTCTCTAGTTCTATCAAAGTATTTGAGTAGCATGGTGAAATGAATCATTTCTGGAAGATAATTTGGAAATTACTTGGTTTTTTGTTTTGACGCAATGAAGAAATAAATTTAGTTTAGCTGGCATACTTGATTTAGCTTATAGTCATTCTGATTACCCTATTTAATTTTTATTTTTCTAGTATGCATTTCATTTCTCAAAGAAAGAGAAACAAATCAAGTATGATATTTTAAATAATTACCTGCTCAAATTTGTAATTTATATCAGGTTGCCAACTTTTCAAATATGGATGAGGATGACATTGACTTGGAACCTGAAAGAAATTCAAAGAATTGGGAGGAAATCATTCCAGAAGATCAAAGAAGACGTTTAGAAGAGGAAGAAAGACAAAAAGAGCTTGAAGAAATTTATATGCTCCCAAGAATGAGGAACTGTGCAAAACAGGTGATTTTTATTCTTACCTCAAAATATTTCTATAATTCAATAATACATTTGAATTGCTCTTTTTTGTTTGAGATTTGTTTATTCATAATTTTCTTTTTAAAATGTTTATGAAATTGTATAATGATAACATTTAGGCATGTATCGTTGAAAATAGTAATTTTTAAATATCTGTCTGGATAATGCTTGTCACCTCAAAATGAATTCAAAAGTGAGTCTTCCTTTGTCTGTTCTATGGAAGAGTTTGCAGAAATGTCATTACTTCTTCACTATAAATGTTGATAGTATCTGCCAGGGAAACCATACCGACCTGTAATTTTTCTGTTGGAAGATTTTTTAACTTTGACATGCAGCAAAGTATTTCTTGAGTTTGGTAATTTCCAGGAATTTGTTCATTTGATCTAAGTTGTTGAATTTGTATGTATAAAGTTATTTATATATTGCTTCATAACCATTAGTGTCTAAATTATAGAATGATTTTCCTTTTCATTCCTAATATTGATATTTTCTCCATCATCTCAGCCAGAATTTAATTGTTTTCCAAAAATATCTTTACATTTGATTGAACTTTCTGTTTTAAATTTCATTGACTTTTGCCTCTTTTAATTTTCTGGCTATTTTTTTGATGTTTTGGGGGGGAGGTAGAAAACCAACTACTGAATCAATAACATTATTTTTATTAATTTTATTTTTAATTATGAAATACTCACATTTTATAATTATAAAATAAGCTCTGGTTTTATAATCATATAAATATGGACTTATTAATATATAATAACTAGCTAATATATTACAGCATATAATATCCATTGATACATATTAGTATTATGTATCATTCACTTTTACACATTATATAATTGTGAATATTAATGAAACATGAACATATTATGTAAGTAATTTATTTTTATATGATTGATATTGATTAGAATGTTTAATTAATATTTAATCTGTACATTTTCCTCTGAGTTCACTGCCTGTGTTTCTCCTGAATTTTTGTTGTTTTTCCATTATTCAGTTAAAATCTATTTTCCGATTATCAGTGATTTCTTGTCCCGTTCCCCCCTCCCCCCCAATACCTGGTGATACACTCAGGCTTACTCTTGGCTCTATACTCAGTAATCACTCAGATGACTGAACCTGGATCAACTTAATGCAAGAAAACCATCTTACCTACTGTACTATCTTCTAAATCTTAGGAATGTCTTTCAAAATTTCTTTGGTTTGTTTTGGGGCCATGCTCTAGTACACTCTGTCTACTGTTTGCTTGGCAAGTGTATGTACATGCACATAGTGCAGCACATCTGATCTTCCAGGATTTTGTTGTTTGTTTTGTTTTGTTTTGGCTTATTGAGCCAGAGCTGGCAACGCTTTGGTCTTACTCCAGGTTCTCAGGGTTCACTCAGAGAAATAGGCAGTTCCAGAAATAGAAACCTGGGAAGCTACATGCATGCCATCTGGCCCTACCTACTGTGTTCTCGCTTCAGCTTTTATAGAGGGTTTTGAATAATTGATTTCTATTCACACACACTGGTATGGTCAAAGAAAATGCTTTGTGGGATTTCAAATGTTAAAAATGTATTGATACTTATTTTATGGGATAAATGAACAAAATGTTAGACAGCAGTAGTGTTGTGCCACGCTACCTGTGACAAAAGTGTGTAATGTTATATTGATAGCTCTTGATTAATTGCGTTTTGATACTCTTTATCGGTTCTGCAAAAATAGGTTATTTTCTTTCTGGCTTTTAAGAATGTTATGGGGCTAGAGTGGTAGCACAGCAGTAGGGTGTTTGCCTTGCACATGGCTGACTCAGGACAGACCCAGATTCTATCCCCGGTATCCCATATGGTTCCCCAAGCAGGAGCAATTTCTGAGTGCAGAGCCAGGAGTAATCCCTGAGTGCTATCAGTTGTGGCCAAAAATCCAAAACAATAACAACAACAATAAAAGAATGTTTAAAATATTAAGGCTCTGTTTAACGTGCTGTATTCTTATTTGCTTTTTTAAAAATTGAATTAATGAATATTTTTGGTACATGGAAAATTTAAATTTGTTCTGTCAATCTATCGTGTATTCTCTCCTCTTGATAACTCAGGTAAATTTTTATTTCCAAATTCTAGATTAGTTTTAATGGTAGTGAAGGAAGGCGGAGCAGAAGCAGGAGATATTCGGGATCTGATAGTGATTCTGTCTCCGAAAGGAAGAGGCCAAAGAAACGTGGACGACCACGGACAATTCCTCGGGAAAACATTAAAGGATTTAGTGATGCAGAAATTCGGCGGTAAGATGGCATAAGACCATTTCAGTTCAGCTTGATTTTTTTATTACAAGATGAAACCAAAACAAAAAGGTCTCATTATTTTTCAAGATTACAGCAGAAAATTTGGCAAATAAATAATAGACTGAGTTATGGTCTGCTTTTTGTGTCTATAATTAAAAAAAATAGTTTAATCTCTAATTTTTGTTCATTTATTGTTAGATTAGATAGCTTCTTTTTTTTTGCTTTTATTATTAATGTTAGGTTTATTTATTAAACACCCTCCTTGCATTTCTGAATCCCAGAATTACTCATTTTATAATTTAGCTTCATATTTTTCTAGTTTATTTTTTTAAACTAGTGAGGTCATTTGCTTTTTTGAAAGTAACCATGTTAATATTGTTAGAAATTTGAGTAAGATTGGCCATAAAAATACATTGTAGTTTTAAAATATATATATATATGTATACATATATGTATATATATATTTGTGTATATGAATTCATTTAAGGGCAGTGGGGAGGACTGCTTACTTTTTGTCTGTTATACTTTTGCACGTGAAATTTGTAAAAAGGTCATTCATTGCTGTATTTTGACAATATGTTGTTTCTTCACGACATTGTAACTGTTTTCTTTTAAATCATAGACTTGACCAAGTTCTTCCTCATTCTTTCTACCAGAAAACCAAATACATTGTTAGATTTTGTCCAGGGTACTTTTATGACCATCTAATTTGCTGGATTTTCTGTCTTTAGTTGAAGAGGCATTTCAGCTTTCCCTGGATATTTTCCCTCATCCATCAACCATTAGGTAGCTTTGTTCTTAAGTAAGATTTTTATTTTCCATTGTTGGTATATTACCATACAATTGAAGCTATCTTCAGTAAACTTTTATCAACATTTGGAATGTGAGGAGGTGTAATATGCTTGATAATCCTGAAGACACTTCCTGTGGTAGCCTATAACCCTTTTTTTTGTCTTGTAAAAATAATAAAGTAATTTCTAAAATAAAATTTAGCTTCTATTGTTTTATTTATTTTGGTTTCTAAATATCATCTTTGGTCTTAAGATGTGGTCTTTCTTATTTAATCATTTAAACGTTTTAACATTTTTTTGTTTCTAGCATCTTTGGCTCATTTTTATTAGTAACAGTGCTTTGAATTAATATTTGTACTAACAAGTATTTCCTTGTTTTTATATATTTGAAATTATTCTATATTTTAATGGGAACTGAAGTCTGTATTTAAACCAAAAAATTATTTTCTGTTAGGTTCATCAAGAGTTACAAGAAATTTGGTGGCCCTCTGGAAAGGTAAATACATTTGTCATTTTCATAGAGTAAGAGAATATATTATATGCTCTTGACTTGAACAAATATTCAAGTTGTCCTCTTTGCTAAATTTATTTTAGCAGGTATTTACACAATTAATCTATGGAAAGCACATTTCAAGTAAAGTTTTTTTTTTTTTTTTTTTTTTTAACACCTGGCGTTGCTCAGGGGTTACTCCTGGCTGTCTGCTCAGGAATAGCTCCTGGCAGGCATGGGGACCATATGGGACACTGGGATTAAAACCAACCACCTTAGGTCCTGGATTGGCTGCTTGCAAGGCAAACGCCGCTGTGCTATCTCTCCGGGCCCTCAAGTAGTTTTTATTTTGTATTTGTTTTTTTTTTTTTTTTTTTTTTTTTTTTTTATGGAGCTGAAACGATAGTACAGGAGTAAGACCTTGCATACTGCTGACTCTGATTTTATCCTCAGCGTCCTGTATAGTCCCTCAATCCCTGCTAGGGGTCATCCTTGAATGAAGAGCCAGGGGTTTACAGATGGATTTATGGGGTTTACAGATGGGAGTCCACCCATCTCCCTTTAAAAGATTTTTCATTGTAGTATTTACTTCTTTGTAGAATCTACAGAGGAGGTATTTTGTATATTATAAAATACTTTTCACATTTATGATAAGATATTTTTCATTCATCTATTTTTTACCATATGTTTAATAATATTTGTTCAAGAGGCTGAGTTGCTAAAAGAATCCAACTTGACAAATTGTGTTTTCTCTTACCACAAAAGTTTTCTAATGTTTTTTATATATTCTTATTAGGGAGGGAGGGAGAGAGGGAAGACAGAGAGAGAGAGAGAGAGAGAGAGAGAGAGAGAGAGAGAGAGAGAAAAGAGGGAGGGGAGGGAGTGGGAGGGAGGGGGAGGGAGAGAGGGGAGAGAGAGAGAGAATTGGACTGAAGTTTTCTAATTTTTTTTTTATATATATACTCTTATTGTGGAAAGAGAGACTCTTATAATGTGGGGGGAGAGAGAGGAGAGAAAGAGAATGAGAATTGGGACAGAAGTTTTCTTTTTTTTTTTTTTTTTTCATATATACTCTTATTATATTGTGGGGAGAGAGAATGATAATTGGGGCCATGCCCAGTGATGATCAGAACTTACTCTGGGTTCAGTGATGAGGGATCACTCTTTGCTGTATTCTGGGGACTATGTGCCATGCCAGGAACCTGGGTCACCCAAATGTAAGGCCTTAACCCCCATACTATTTCTTTAGTTCCTGTGAACATCTTTTAAAATATTATGATTGAACCTTATTGTTGGTCATTTCCATTTTATTATTCACTTTATTGTTTTTATTGTCTATTATTCTGGCCAAATCTGAATAGAGTTACAAAAATTCAAATTGATTTACCGTATTTTGTGTACCATAAGATGCACCCTCCCAAAGATGAGGGAAAATATCTGTGTGTCTTAGGGAACAAATGCTGCCTAGAGCTGAGGGGTTCTTGAGGTTCCCAGAAAACTATTAAGGGTATTCGAAACTTAAACTTTCTAATTGTTAATAACAGTCATAATGATTCTTAATGTCACATTGACTGTTGCTCACTTAAAATGGTTGAAATATTCTTTTATACTTTATTAAAATTTTTAGTATACCATTTGCTTTAGTGTTGTTGTTGTTGTTGTTGTTGTTGTTGTTGAGTCACTCCTGGCAGTGCTCAGGGTTCCTCCTGGCTCTGTGCTCAGAAATCGCTCCTGGCAGGCCGGGGGGACCATATGGGATGCCGGGATTCGAACCACCGTCCTTCTGCATGCAAGGCAAATGCCCTATCTCCATGCTATCTCTTCGACCCCAGTATATATTTTTTTTCTTGTTTTCCTCATCTAAAATTTATGTGCATCTATGTTTAGGTGAGTCTTAAAGCACAAAATAGACTGATTTTTCTCTCCCTAGATCTTCTGTGAAATAGATGTTTGTTTTTTTTTAAATAGATTTACTACATTTTTGCCTGTTTATTTTTGATACTAGGAGCCATCTTTTTATTTTAATTATAATACTATTTGAACTTTCAGTTATGAAAATATTTTATATAATGATAATGTAATTTTAAAATTTAAGAGTATCGTCTAATCAATTAGTCAACTGTATCGCCCTTGAATATCAAATAAATTGTTTTGTCATGAAATTTTTTGTTTATTTTAATCTCATGCCAGTTATTTAGTTGGTATTCATAAAGCATTCAGTAGACTGATTTGTCAAAATTTAAAGTGATATTTAGTCTTATACTGGCTCCATTTTATTCTGCACATTTACCTGAAAATTGTACTGCTTCATTCCAGATTAGATGCAATTGCTCGAGATGCTGAGTTAGTTGATAAATCAGAGACAGACCTCAGACGACTAGGAGAATTAGTACATACTGGTTGCATCAAAGCTTTAAAGGATACTTCTTCAGGAACAGAACGAACAGGTAACATCCAAATGAGGGACTTAGGTAAATGAAAATTTCATGATATGCTTTTATTGGGTTGGGAGAGCATATCATAAATTGCCTATTGGTCTTAGAAAATACTTTACAAAAATAGCGCAAGATCATTCCAGGTTAATAGAAAATGAGGGAGAGTTTGCTGACTTAAAGCAGAAGAAGCGGGGCTGGAGAGATAGCATGGAGGTAAAGCGTTTGCCTTGCATGCAGAAGGTCGGTGGTTCAAAGCCTGGCATCCCATATGATCCCCTGAGCCTGCCAGGAGCAATTTCTGAGCATAGAGCCAGGAGGAACCGCTGAGCACTGCCGGGTGTGACCCAAAACCTTAAAAAAAAAAAAAAAAGCAGAAGAAGCAATATCTTGGCTATTTATAGTCTGGCTAGGAGCTAACATGGTAACATCAGAAGTTATTGTGCTTTTTCTTTTTTTTTTTTTTTTTTTTTTTTTTTTTTTGGTTTTTGGGCCACACCCGTTTGACGCTCAGGGGTTACTCCTGGCTTGGGGGGACCATATGGGACGCCGGGGGATCCGTTCCTTGGCTAGCGCTTGTAAGGCAGATACCTTACCTCTAGCGCCACCTTCCCGGCCCCTATTGTGCTTTTTCTAAAAAAAAAAAAAAAAAAAAACCCCAACAACAACCAAGTACTGTTTTTATTTTTAATGTGTATACAGATATAATAGGAAGAAATTGTCACTATACATAAATGATCTGTCTTTGAGCATTCATACTTTACTATGCCCAGCCACCCCCCCCCCCCATTTTTTTTTTTTTGGCCACATCCAGAAGTGCTCAGAGGTTACTCCTGGGTCTGCACTGAGGAGTCATTTATGGTGGTGCTCAGGGAACCTATATGGGATGCCAGTGATAGAACCTGGGTCGCCTGTATGCAAGGTGAATGCCCTACCCGTTCTAGTGTAGCTCTGGCCCAACTATGTTTATTTTGCAATTCATAATTTTATTGAAAAAGAAACATGTCGAGCAAAATCTGGTCATGAGATCTAGAGAGGGAAAAACTTAATAAATGGTTTCTTTTGTAATTGGTTAAACACTGTGACCCATGTATCTACTGAAATTTAGGTTTTTCTAGTTAGACTCTTTTAATTAATATAAATAATATAAGCACAAGCATAGATTGCTTTATATTTTTTAAGATTATGTGTTTTATACTCTTTATTTTGTTTTAAATAAAATTAAGGTGGTAGACTTGGAAAAGTGAAGGGTCCAACATTTCGAATATCAGGAGTTCAGGTGAATGCCAAGCTAGTCATTTCCCATGAAGAAGAATTAATACCACTACACAAATCCATTCCTTCAGATCCAGAAGAAAGAAAGCAGTGAGTTACACTTTTTCTCTTATAACCTATTTGTTGTTATAAAATGTGTATATTGAATATGTTTCATTATTTTTTTGTCGTTGACTAGTTTGAATCAGAAAAAATTTAAAGTATAGTATCAAGACAATTGTAATATTGACATTATCTATTGTAACTTTAAATGCCAGGTATACTATACCATGCCACACAAAAGCAGCTCATTTTGATATAGACTGGGGCAAAGAAGATGATTCCAACTTGTTGATTGGTATCTATGAATATGGATATGGAAGCTGGGAAATGATTAAAATGGATCCTGATCTCAGTTTAACACACAAGGTACCTACATATTTCTTGGTTCTATTACCATTAATGCTGGATTAACTTTTTTCTCATTTTTATCTTTAATGTTTAAATAATGTTGGAAACAAGCTCACTGGAGTCAGGAAACCAAGGCACTTTTCTGTGCAACCTTGACTAGTATGTGCTCCACCACTTGAGCTGACTTTCTGGTTTGAATAATTTAAATATTTAAATATTTAAAAAATTTAAATTTTTTTTTTAAATTGAATTGTGAGGTACCAAGTTGTTTGTGATTGGCTTCAGTTGTGCAATGTCTAGCACCCATCCCTTCACCAGTACGACTGTCATATCTCCTGCCTGGCTCTCTGACAGACCTTTTCCTTCTCCTTTGCAATTGTTCAGTATATATCCTTTTCCCTCTGACTCATTTATATCAGTATCATACTCTGTGTTCATCCAAATCTAAGCATTTTTAAATACAATTTTGTTTAAATGAATGAGGTGGAGAGAGCATGAGAGAGG
Source organism: Suncus etruscus (assembly GCF_024139225.1). Lineage (NCBI taxonomy): Eukaryota > Metazoa > Chordata > Mammalia > Eulipotyphla > Soricidae > Suncus > Suncus etruscus. The sequence continues at coordinate 155,037,328 of NC_064849.1, read as the reverse complement.
CAACACGGGCAAATCTAGTCGATTATAGAGAAAAGTGTCCACCTGCCTCTACAAGGGTGTTTTTGAGGCATGACTTTTCTCCGCCTGCCACACTTGGGCTTGGTTGCTAGAGTATGGCTGCAGGGAAGAGCCTAAGGACTCTTCTCCAGAACATCCTCTTGACATTGGTTCTGGTGCACTACCAGGGCCTATCTCCCACCACCGCTTGAGTTTTATGTTCTCAAGAGAAAATGAAATAAATAGAATGAGAATAATATATGTGCATAAAAAGCACCATAGATAGGGAATCTTTGGTAATGAATTTCAGAAAAAACTAGGATATGGTCTGACAAGAACTTAACCTACCCTTTTGCCAGCCTAAATGCAACCTAGGACCAAAGGCTGGACCTCTTTCAGGAGATATCACAGTGGGAGTAAGATCCCTTGAGAAGACTGAATATGGAAGACCCTCAGAGCTCAAGGCCCTTTGCTCTTTACAGAATGCTGCTCAGAAAAACAAGCCAATGTAGCTTGGAAAAGACCCAAATGATCAACACCCAAGCTGTACTCCCGAATCCACAATCTTAGTTACTCTTTGCAGTGCTCAGGATCAGTTCTGGCTCAGGGAGCATATGGGTGCTGGAGATTGAATCGTCATGCCGGATAAGCACCCTATCTGTTGTATTACCACTCAAGCCCCTCACATATATCTTAATGTGCATTGCCTGTATCATCAGCAATTATGAGCATATTTTTATAACTATTGTTTTGTTTGTTTTTGGGTCACACGCAGCGACATTCAGAGGGAGGTTAGTTACTTTTGGCTCTGCGCTCAGAAATCGCTCCTGGCAGGCACGGGGGACCAAATGGGATGCTGGGAATCCATCCTGGGTTGGCCTCCTGCAAGGCAAATGCCCTGCTGCTGTGCTATCGCCCCAGTCCCAACTATTGGTCATGATTTTTTGGTCTCTACAAAAGTATCCACTCAGCTTTTTCTCGAATAAAATTAACCCTTTGTAGACTATGAAATGGTAATATCTTTTCCCATTCAATTGACTTTTCTTTGTTTGTATTGGTTCCTACTCTACAACCAATGATTCAGTCCTGGGAAACCGTTCACCTTGCTGGAGATGAAACTAGGATTATTTGTTTGCATGGAGATGTCTTACTCCCTGTACTATGTCATCGGTTCCATATATTCATGGTTTCTTTTCATGTGGAGAAATTTGCCATTTAATATCTAATTGTTTATTTTCCTGGTCTTAAACATACTATTTTTTTTTAAAATAGCAAACCCCAGTGGCTTTTAACTGCATCTATTAGACCACTACTGACCAATTAAAAAAGTTGAAGTCAACTATATTCAAGTGTTTAGGATTTTTAGTGACTAGAAGGTACCATTCCAACTAGAATCATTTCTTTGTTTAGAATAGAAAATAACAAAGAGCTCCTTATTATATATCCTCACACTACCTGCTCATTTTCATTTATTTATTTTTGGGTTTTAGACTAAACTTGACAATGCGCAGGGCTCAGGGTACCTTATGGTATACTTCATATGGGTCACAGTGGTACACAGCTGACCCGTGTCTGATTCTTGTGTGTGTGTGTGTGTGTGTGTATTTGTGATAGGTATGCATATTTAGCAGTAAATTTCTCATTAAAGACATTCTAAAAAATTGCATTTCAGATTCTTCCAGATGATCCTGATAAAAAGCCACAAGCAAAGCAATTGCAGACACGTGCAGACTACCTCATCAAATTACTTAGTAAAGATCTTGCAAAAAAAGAAGCTCAGAGACTTTCTGGTGCAGTAAGTAAAAATTTACATATTTAAGAGCAATTTAATTATAAGTAAAATTATTCTAGATTACAAATCACCTCAAACCCTCTAGTTAATAAAGCTTGTTCAGTATATATTTCTCTTAATTTAGTAGCTGTATCTGAGTGAGAGCATACTTTGCCTTAAGTTATTCAGCTTTCATACTCAAAGTGGTGACTGATCAGTTTCTAAAGTGGAATCTATTCCCTTTCTATTCAAGAGGGTTGAGGGTAACTTACAGAGTAGAATTTTTGTCTCAGAGTTTAAGTCTTCATTACTATTTTGTTGGTGAGGGATTTGGGACAACATGACACCATGTTGTGCCAGAGATTGACTGTGGGGTCAATTGAATGTAAGGCGTGTACATTTTTACTACAGGACTATCTCTCCAACCCCTCTGAGATTCTTTTATAAGTGATAATTGTAGTCATTTCAAATTTATATCAATATTATATTTGACTCTTTACATTGTATCACTTCAGTAGACTGAGATCAGTATAGCTTATCAATAGGCTAAGGACTGAGTAGGGATATGGATACTGTTTTAACATTTTTATTTCAGACTTACTATTTAAACAGAATTTTAAAAATCTTATTTTTAGGGAGGATCAAAGAGAAGGAAAGCAAGAGCTAAGAAGAATAAAGCGATGAAATCTATAAAAGTAAAAGAAGAAATAAAGAGTGATTCTTCTCCTCCACCCTCAGAAAAGTCTGATGAAGATGATGATAAAGTAAGAACATGTTTTAGGAAAGCAACTTTAGACAGACAATAGAACATGGATTGATTTATTACGCATTTGCAACTTAAACTTATACCTAGAATTGTACATTCAGGTACTTTTATTTTTAATTAAAAAAAAACTGTTTACAGCACAGAATTCTACCCATCTAATAGAATATTATAATAACCATACTTCACTAGAGGAATGAGACTAAAAGGTCTTTTCTTTTCAAACATTTTCCCATTGAGTGAGGTTCTATCTTCTTGACTTTATTATGAATTCTGAAGGGGACTGGTTTACCTTAATTCTTACAGGAAGGTAAACATAGCATGTATCATTATTAATGGGATTCTGTGTTATTTCTTTCAGAATCCACATACATGCAATCCAAAGTCATGCAAAGAAAAGAAATTAGTCTTTTTCAGGATTTGGTTAGTAATACATTGGCCATACTTGCACTTTCCAGGATGAGATCACTTCTGTGAAACATCCAAATAAAAAAATTAAAACAGAAAGAGACAGTGAAGAAAGACCTGAGCCAGATGTTTGTATAAAGAAGGAACCAGAAGAAAAGAGGGAAGCAAAAGAAAAAGAGAATAAAAGAGAACTTAAAAGGGAGATAAAAGAAAAAGAGGATAAGAAAGATTTAAAAGAAAAAGATTTTAAAGAAAAAAGAGAAAACAAAATTAAAGAAGCTATGCAGAAAGAAAAAGACATAAAGGAAGAAAAGGTATGCCAACCACCCTGTAAAATTTAGAAAGCAAAATAGCGTTTTTGTTTTTTACATATTAGGAGATTAAATTGCTTACCAGCCCAAATTAGCCTAATTCAGTTCTTTAAAAATACACATTGCGTGTTCAGTGAAGGAGAAAAGTAGGCTTGAATATTTTTTATAAACTGCCTTATGAAAAGGGTAACATAGTCTTTTGATTGTTATTTACCCAAAACAAAATCAGGAGAAAATAGATACGAATGATGTGAGTAAACAATTATAGAATAAAATGAGAGTCATTATTTTCTGAAGGTGTTAATTGCACTCGTTACTTCCTTCTCCTCTACCCTCTTCAGTTGAGTGAATCCAAGTCTGAGAGCAAGGAAAAATCTAAGAAATTATCTGTGTTGGATGCTCCAGTTCATATCACTGCGAGTGGTGAACCAGTTCCCATATCTGAAGAATCTGAAGAGCTGGACCAGAAGACATTCAGCATTGTAAGTAATAGATCTTTGGTTATTAATAATGTGGCATTTTATTTAAATTGCATTCTTACATTTGGAGCTGTGGCCACCAGGGCTTGCTCCTTGGGTCCCTGCTCATGCTTCACCGGAGTGCATACCTTCCTCCTCCTTAGCCTTGGATTTCACTGTCTCTCCTTCACATTTATATCAGAGATGGATTCCTTAGCTGCTTTTTTAAAGCTAATGTTTCTTTTTATAATCTGTATTTTAATTCTACCTCTTGATCATTTTGTGTTTTTTTTTCTCTTTTATATTGGATAGGAATGAAGGGAAGTGATAAGCTTTTTTTAGGGAGGGGAAGTTATTCCTAACTAAAGGCAGAAAAATCCCCAACTAATTTGGCCAAATAGTTCTATGAGACAGAATAACAATATGGACTAGAGCAGTGGGCAGGCACTGCATCTTTGTTGTAATTAAAAATAATTTTGGCTAAGATAAAAACAAAGAAAATAAATATTCAGGAATAAACCAACTTGCCACCCATAGAGATAAAACTACTTATTCTTGGATTCGGAGCAATAAATAGCACAGCAGTGAGGCATTTGCCTTGCACACGGCCAATACATGACGGACCCCATTTTGAACCCCAGCATCCCATATGATCCCCCAATCCTGCCATGAGCGATTTCTGAGTGCAAAGCCAGGAGTAGCCCCTGAGTGCTTCCAGGTGTGACCCAAAAACCAAAAAAGAAAGCAACAACAACAAAAAACTACTTATTCTTTATGGTTTAGTTCGTATTAATATATGTATATTATTATAATCTATAGATTGCTGGAGTAATTGGGGGTAGCATGGTCAGGTGATTTTTTTTTTTTTTTTTGGTTTTTGGGCCACACCCGGCAGTGCTCAGGGGATACTCCTGGCTATCTGCTCAGAAATAGCTCCTGGCAGGCACGGGGGACCATATGGGACACCGGGATTCGAACCAACCACCTTTGGTCCTGGATCAGCTGCTTGCAAGGCAAGCACCGCTGTGCTATCTCTCCGGGCCAGGTCAGGTGATTTTTGACTATACTTGGGAGTGACCTTCGCTTCAGGGACTGTTTCTGGTACCTGGGATTAAACCAGGGTTAGCTTCATTCAAGACAATTGTCCAATTGTCTTACCAACTTACGACTTACAACTATCTTTCTGGCTTTGTGAGTAATTTTTTTGTTTGTTTTGAGGCCACACCTGGTGGTTCTCAGGTTAATCCTAGCTCTAACTCTGAGCTCAGGAATCACTCATGGCGTGGTGTAAGGGACAAATGGGTTTCCGGAGATTGAATCCATGTCAGCCATGTGCAAGGCAATTGCCCTACCCAGTATACTATTATTCTGGCTCCTAATATTTTTATTGTGAAAGTTTTATGACACAGGTAGCATAAATCAAGGAAAATGTTGATCTCTATTAGTCTCCCCTCATTTCCTGATCACTTGAAATAGTGTTGTTAACAAAACCCATCAGTATCAACTTTGTTTTTTGTCTCAAAGTTTAGAAGAATAGACGTCTAATACAAAGTACTATATAAATTTTCAAGTTTGCATTTATAATATTTTTTTTTTTTTTTTTGGTTTTTTGGGCCACACCCGTTTGATGCTCAGGGGTTACTCCTGGCTATGTGCTCAGAAATCGCCCCTGGCTTGGGGGGACCATATGGGACGCCAGGGGATCGAACCGTGGTCCTTCCTTGGCTAGCGCTTGCAAGGCAGACACCTTACCTCCAGCGCCACCTACCCGGCCCCTGCATTTATAATATTTAAAGAAACTCACAGGACTTTTTTTCCTTAATAGTGAATTTAACATTAATTAGTATTTTATATTTAAGACTGCTTTAGAATGTTGTGTATACAGAATAGCAAATGCTTACAAAGTGGTATGTATAGGATAAAAATCATTTTTATAAAAGGTACATAATATTAAAATATTTCCCTAACTTATCTCTATTTTTGATCTGATAATAGAAATTCACCATAATAAGTAGTAATCTCTGTAAACTTTGTGAAGTTATGAGGTAAAAAATCTCTAGTTTAGATTTGCATGATGCCATGCTCATTTAAATGTCATTGAAAGCACTAGATCTCTTATGAGTTAGTGTTTTTAATACATGAATTCTATGTTTCCATTTTAAAGTGTAAGGAAAGAATGAGACCTGTCAAAGCAGCCTTGAAGCAACTTGATAGGCCTGAGAAAGGCCTTTCAGAAAGAGAGCAGCTGGAGCACACTAGACAATGCCTGATAAAGATTGGTGACCATATCACAGAGTGTCTGAAAGAGTATGCAAATCCTGACCAGATTAAGCAGTGGAGAAAGTAAGTGATGTACTTTTGAGAAGTGTTCAAATGTATTCTTCGCATAATTATCTTTTCATTACCTGTGCTTTAACTTCTGAAGTTTGGGTAGCAAAATAAAGAGGTAATTGGAAGATAAATTGTTTCCATCATTTTTCCTTTAACTTGAAAGCTTTTTATTCGTCATTAATTATTCATCATGATAAATTATAGGTGGCATTCTGTCTCCAAACACTGGAACATTGGTTAAAAATCAAAGTGGGGGGGCTGGAGCGATAGTACAGCTGTTACGATCCCCAGTATCTCCTCAGGTTCCCTGAGACTCCAGGAATAATTACTGAGCACAGAGTCAGAAGTAACCCCTGAGCTTCACCAGGTGTGGCCCCAAAACAAAAATGAAAACAAAAAAATTCAGAGCAGGGCCACAGCAATAGTTCAGTAGGGTAATTGCACACAGTATGTTTTTATGTAAGATTCCCATCTCTGTCCATGTTTCTTTCAGTACTGTAAGTGTGACCCAAGATCCAAAAAAGTAACCACATATTTCTGAAGATACAGTAATGATTATATTTTAAGTTTGGAAACAAATCTGGAGCTAGAGAGATTTCACAGGGTTCAGGGGCACATATGTGTGGGACCCCTATCCCGTGCCTGGCACCACATTCACCCCTTGACCACTTCTGGGTGCAGCTCTGAAGACCCCTGAGACTCCCAATCTCAATATTGCTGGCCTGACCATGATCACATCTTTAGGTCTTAGTATTACCAATTGTCCCTTAAAAATAGTGTGTGTGTTTGTAGTGTTTGTATGCATGTATACACATATACAGGGCCTCCTACACACATTCATGCAAGGTAGTCCCTCTCATACTGAGCAGTGCTGGAGAACTGTGCTTCGGTTGAGCCCACCCTCTGTACCATCTTCTCACTTGTTTGCTCTTACCTTTAGATTCAACCAGACCTACGTCCTAGAGAAGGGAGGTTGGAAGGTCACTTTGGCCATAGAGCTTTTTAAAAACAAGCGAAATTGATGACTATGTTTAAAGAATCTATGCCTATGTTGACAGCAATGATAACTTGAGTTTGTGTTACTGTAATGCCATGGAATGGTTAAGAGTTAACATTATTTCTCATTTTGGCTAAATTTGCCTTCGTAACATTGAGTAAGTTATCCCTGAATTCACTGGAACTACCTTCTGTAAAATTTTTATAAATTTATAAAATACTTGTTCTTAAACCCTTTATAAACTAGAGGTACTATGTTTTTCAATATGAAAACTGAGAAATAAAAATCAGTATAGTATTTTATCCATAACATTAACTTATCCTCATATATAGTTGAGATATATAAACTGGATCTTTACTGTTTTCCTTAAGTTTCATAAAATAATTATTCCATTCTTTTATGAGTCAGAATATATGACTATCGTCAAAGTGTAAAGCCATGTATCAGGATTACAGTGAAATACAGTTAGATATATTATTGGGCTTATGTTGGAATATAACTGAATTCTCCATTCAAAATGAAATTTCATGGCCAGAGAGGTTCCAGGCACTCTTGATTGTTTCTTTGTTGTGATAAAGCTAGATTAAAAGAGACTCATTTGTAGTGCAGCAAATGATTTTTAAAGTTAAGTTTATGTAGTTAACCTAAAGAATATTAGGATTCTTTTTCTTTTCTTCTTTTTTTTTTTTTTTAGTGAAAGGGGTTTGAATTCTAAGATTTTTGTAGTGCATGTCTCTTTTTAAAATCTTACTCTGAGAGTAAAATTTTGAGGTTTTCTGATTTAAAAATAAATATCTTAGTACAATTCTTCAAGTAGGTGATAATTTCAGATTTAGTTCTTAGGAAAGGAGGAGAGAAATCTCTAAAAGAAGAGATACCAATAGCTAAGTTATTTATTTCTTATGTTTGTCTTCACCTAATAAGACTTGATTGTCTCTTTACTGGCTGGTCAGAATACCTTTCCTTTTTTTTTTTTTACCTTTTTAGTTCTTATTTTCCCTTGACTTTTTTTCTTAGTGTTCATTCCTATAACCACTTTACCTCTGGTTAAACCAGTTTTTTTTTTAAAGGTTGATGGCAGGGTAGAAGAGGAGAGAAAGGGGCCGGAGAGATAGCATGGAGGTAAAGTGTTTGCCTTGCATGCAGAAGGTCAGTGGTTTGAATCCTGGCATCTCGTATGGTTCCCCAAGCCTGCCAGGAGCCATTTCTGAGCTAGAGTCAGGAGTAACCTTTGAGCGCTGCCGGGTGTGACCCAAAAAACAGAAAGAAGAAGAGAGAAAAAGACTCTCAGTTGGGAAATAACTTCAGAAAGTAAATTCACTCTTTCTTTGATCTAAGTGCTACCTTGGGAAAAGATAAGGGGGAAATTAGGGTCCATGATTTTTTAAAGCCTGTCATTAAACTGCTGACCTTGTCATACCATAACACAAGGACAATATGTTCTTAAAAATATGAAAGGAGGCCAGAGCAGTAGCACAGTGGTAGGGCATTTGTCTTGCACGTGGCTGACCCATGACGGACACAGATTCAATCCCTGGCATTCCATATGGTCCCCCAAGCCAGGAGCAATTTCTGAGCTCAAAACCAGGAATAACTTCTGAGCGCCGCCAGGTGTGGTCCAAAAACAAACAAACAAATATGAAAGGAGCCAGAGCAATAGTAGAGTGAAGACTGCATTTGCCTTGCTAGCATCTGACCCTGGTTGATCCCTGTTCCCCCAAGTTCACCAGGAATGAGTCCTGATCACAGAGCAAGGAGTTACCCTGGCTGCCCAAACAAAATATATGTATATACATGCACGCATGCAAAGGCACACACATGAAAGAAGATAATGTCTTTATGTGTAACTATAAAAGTAGGGACTTAAAAGATTTGACATTACGTTTTCTGATAACCATGATTATCATTTTTATGTCTTGTTCATAGATGTCTCTATACAGATATGTTGACAAGAAGTATGACTCAGTACTCAGCATCTGAGTACTCAGGTGCCAGGGAGCTGGCTTGGAGGCTGAGCACAGTCTTTGCCTATAGAAGGAATCCCAGTTATGATCTCATATGGTTCCTTGAGCAGCAGTGACAACAATGAAAGGAATGGGGAGAGTTTTGGTGCTGGTGGTGGTGGTGGGAATTTATAAATGTTTTTATTTAAAAACTCTGTTGTGGGGCCAGGGAGGTTAGCACCAGGGTTAAGACCCACCCCCCTCAGGTTTATGGCCTATGGGCCTGAGTAGCACCACCTTGTCAGGTCCTGTTTTGAATCCCCAGCCCTGCTCAATTGACTACCCAGACCCTCTTTTTTTTTTTTTTTTTTAATTGTGATTTCATTATATTTCTTTTTTTTTTCTTTTTTTCTTTTTTTTTTTTTTTTTTATATTTAAACACCTTGATTACATACATGATTGTGTTTGGGTTTCAGTCATGTAAAGAACACCCATCACCAGTGCAGCATTCCCATCACCAATGTCCCAAGTCTCCCTCCTCCCCACCCGACCCCCGCCAGTACTCTAAACAGGCTCTCCATTTCCCTCATACATTCTCATTATTAGGACAGTTCAAAATGTAGTTATTTCTCTAACTAAACTCATCACTCTTTGTGGTGAGCTTCCTGAGGTGAGCTGGAACTTCCAGCTCTTTTCTCTTTTGTGTCTGAAAATTATTATTGCAAGAATGTCTTTCATTTTTCTTAAAACCCATAGATGAGTGAGACAATTCTGCGTTTTTCTCTCTCTCTCTGACTTATTTCACTCAGCATAATAGATTCTGTGTACATCCATGTATAGGAAAATTTCATGACTTCATCTCTTCTGACAGCTGCATAATATTTCCATTGTGTATATGTACCACAGTTTCTTTAGCCATTCATCTGTTGAAGGGCATCTTGGTTGTTTCCTCCAAAAACTGGAAATCGAGCTCCCATACGATCCAGCTATACCACTCCTAGGAATATACCCTAGGAACACAAAAATACAATACAAAAACCCCTTCCTTACACCTATATTCATTGCAGACCCTCTTAAGTACTTACTTGCTCAGGAAGCCTCCAAAAGAATAAAACAGCTACTTTCAATAAAGAGATGACCAAACACTGTACTATGTCTGTCTTAGCAGGCACCCCATTCTGATTCTTTAAATGGTATTATAATTTGGACATCAAAGCAGCTATTATTATTTCCAATGAAATGGAAATTGAAATGCGGAGGGGTTGCTTGAGCCATAGTGTTCAGGGCTATCCCTCCACCCCTGTTCCATTCTTAAAAAGAAGTAGGGATTTTGGTGAGCAGATGAATCTGAGACGAGTTAGTCCCGACCAGATGTTTTACCTAGTCACACGAATCAGCAGGTGAAAAAATTAGGATTAAAATAATTCCCCCAAAAAATAATAATAATTTCAGACTAGGAAAAGTATTTTAATTATGAAAGCTTATTAATTTTCTTTTTTCTTTTTTTTTTTTTTTTGGTTTTTGGGCCACACCCTGTGACGCTCAGGGGTTACTCCTGGCTATGCGCTCAGAAGTTGCTCCTGGCTTCTTGGGGGACCATATGGGACGCCGGGGGATCGAACCGCGGTCCGTCCTAGGCTAGCGCAGGCAAGGCAGGCACCTTACCTCCAGCGCCACCGCCCGGCCCTGCTTATTAATTTTCTTTCATGAGCTCTACTGTAAAATATAGTAAGATATGTGGCAGTTCGTAAATTCATTTGTAGGTTGTCAAGTATTCAGCTTTATTTTCTCAATTAAGTTTGCTTGAAAATTTAATTCAAGGTGCATATTTATGTCTGTATTAAAGTGCCTTAACACACAGTGTTTTGAACATTTAAAAAAGGCCGATTCTTTTTAGTTCTTTGTTATAACAACAAAACAAAAGCTAGAATACATGTATTTATCTTTGCTAAATGTTCTTTAATGATTCAACTGGAGCTGAAGAGATGTACATTGGGTAGGGAGGGCACTAGCCTTGCATGATGCCAACCTGGATTCCAGCCCCAGCACCTCTAGGGTCTTCTGAGCTCACTAGGAATGATCCCTGCACACAGAACCAGAGTTTAAGTCCTGAGCACCTCTAGATATGGCCCCCAAACAAATAAATTTTCAACTATTTTTGTCTTAATTGAACCCTATAAACTTTTTATAGGCATCATTTTAACTTTTAAAGTGAGATACCAGCATTAAAGATTTTATTAAATATTTTTATTATCTAAATTGAATGAGTAATTTTTTGTTGTCGAATAGCAAATTTTAGTAATTTGTTTAATGAATTCTTTCTGATGTCCTGGCATTATGTTTCTTCTTCAATTTCATTGACAGATGTGAAACAATATAATCAGACTGTGAAATTAGACTAACTAATCTCTATAACCAGAGATTCTTTGCTCCTCTGTTGGTGGTGTCTTAGCCATTTTTCAAAACTCAGTACACAGTAAAGGAATTAGATTTTTGTAAAGAGGCAAATAAAATTTTCTTTTTGTTTCCTGTTTCTACATGATAAAAATTTACAAAACTCACTGTTACATTTAAACTCTTGCGTTTCTTTATATCTGCATCTTATTTTAAAAGACAAATTAGGGCCGGAGAGAGAGTGCACAGTGGTAGGGCATTTGCCTTGCATGCAGCCTATTCAGGACAGACTGTGGTTCAAATCCTGGCATATTTATATTATGGTCCCTCATGCCTGCCAGGAGCAATTTCTGAACACAGAGCCAGGAGTAACCCAAGTGCCACTGGGTGTGACCCAAAAACAAACAAAAAAGACAAATTATACAGATTTTAACTAATATCCTTTAAGTATTTGTATTATTTTTCTGGGGTGGGGGTCACACCTGGTGGCGCTCAGGGCTTCTCCTGGCTCTGCACTCAGAAAACACTCCTGGCAGGCTTGGGGGACCACATGGGATGCCAGAATTCGAACAACTGTCCATTCTGGATCAGCTGCTTACAAGGCAAATGCCCTACCACTGTGCTGTCTCTCCGGCCCTAGTATTTGTATTCTTTATTAAAAATACCTATTATTTTTTTATTTGAAATGCATCAGCAAAATGTGACCAAAATGAGATACATGTAGAAATGATATGTGATAAAACTAGCACAGTGAATTTAATCAATAAATCAAGTTATAGATGGTAGTCCAGAATGATGTGACAAATGGTAGGACATTTGTCTTGGATACAGCCAATCTTGGGTGCCCTAAGCCTGTGAAGAGTGATCCCTGAGTGCAAAGCAGGGAATTAGCCACAAGCACTGCGTGGTGTATCTCCAAAACAAACCAGCAAAAATATGTGATAAATTTAGCAATAAGAGTGATCATTGTTTTATTTTTTAAATCTTTGAGTAATATTTGAATGTTTTGTGTGTTAGTACACAATTAACAAAAATAATGTTCTATTAGTTTAAAATTGCCTACTACTGGTCTTTATATAGACTTTGGTGTGCATTGATGATACACTGTAATTTAGGGAGCCCAGTTTTAAAAATCGAGTGGCATTATGCAATTGACTTTTGAAAGTATTGAACATGTAAGTGACTACTCTTTAAACTCTATGCATTTTTCACAGCCTAGTTTTGTAGAATTACAGGATTTCATATAAGAACTAGGTAATTACAGTTGTTTTGCTTTTTCAGAAACCTGTGGATCTTTGTTTCTAAATTTACTGAGTTTGATGCAAGAAAACTACATAAGTTATATAAACATGCTATTAAAAAGCGGCAGGAATCTCAGGTAAATAAATGCACTGACTGTATTTTTACTTTTAATTTGTACCATTGAAACTATGAGTCATCATTCTTTTAGAGAATGCGGTTAATCAGCGAAGGGATGGGAAATTCTTTATTAGTACTACATAAAAGGTTTCTGTAGGTTAAGTGAAATATATTATTGAAGGAAGCTAAAGTTAGAAGAGAAGAAAAGAAAATGTTAGTGTTGCCTATCAAAAGTTACCTATAAAGGTATCTTCACCAGGATGTTAATTAGTTATAAAAATAAATAACTTTATAGAGGCAAATCTTTCTTGACACTATCTCACATACACAGTTCAGGTGAACATTATCAGTAGAAAGGCAATTTGACATCAGAAGTCCTGAGAAAATGTCAGTGAAATGCTTGACAGAAATCCTTAACCTCAACCTACATTCCGTAGGTGATCCTAGACAAGCCATAGTTGAAATAAACTCTGCCAAAATAGCTATCAAATACTCTTTTTTTTCTTTTTTTTTTTTAAAGAAGGAAGGAGCTCTTATGGGTAAGAGAAAGCGAAGAACACATGAAAACTCTGTCAGTGTAATAGTTACAGATAGGATCCTGGAACAAAACAGGGTCTTAGTGGGAAAATATGAAATATGAATCCAGTCTGTAGCTAAATTAGTAATATTAATAACGTTATTATCATTCTATGTTTATTTAAGATATTCATAGAAAAATCTGGGTAAAGGACATTTGGAAACTTACCTTTACAACTTTTCTGTAACACCAAATTTATTTGAAAGTCAAATGTAAAGAATAACTATAAAGTACCTTATGCTTAAAGACATAGGGTATATTATAAATTTATTCATCCTAATAATTTATGTGTAACTACTGCTTTTAATATTAGGATTTTTAAATGTTTTTCATGTTTTCTAAGGGAATTTAGAGTCACTTAATATATGCTTACATATGTGTGTTTAATTTTAGCAAAATAATGACCAGAACAGCAATTTGAATGCTCATGTGATTAGAAACCCAGGTAAGTCTTTTTATTATATGGAAATTATAGAATTTTTTAAATGGACACTTAAGAAAATATAATAATAGTATATTCTCACACAGTTATAAAGTTGCAGTCTGATAAGAAAATGGACTTTATATTTTTAAGTTGTGGTTTTTTATATTTCTAGGTGGTGACCTGTTATAACCCTTAGTATGCACTGTGTTTGTAAGCCTTTTTTAAAATACTTTAACTATGTTATATTTAGGAATTGATTTTCTTTTGGCAAGAATTGAATGAACAAGGCTTCCTGTCTGACACAATACTTTTACTCTTTATTTTTGTTTTGTTTTGGGTTATTAATAAATATTGGCTATTTTACCTAACAGATTTGGAAAGATTAAAGGAAAACACAAATCATGATGATAGCAGCAGGGACAGTTACTCATCCGACCGACATTTATCCCAGTATCATGATTATCATAAAGATCGGCATCCAGGCGATTCTTACAAAAAGAATGACTCTAGGAAACGACCTTACTCGTCTTTTAGTAACGGGAAAGATCATCGTGATTGGGACCATTATAAGCAAGATAACAGGTGATTTTTTTTTTAATGTTGCATTATGATTTTATTTGTATTTGCTGAATTTGACTTTCTGACAATTTGGTCTACAAGTCAAATGACTTAGTTAGTCTAAGGTTATTTATAAATTATGAAAACCCAATATATGGTACTTTTCATTAAAAGAACAGCTTTTCTCTAGAAGGTGTTTTTAATGCATAGATTCAGTACTAACATGTTCAATAAGATATGAAAGTTATGGAGTATCATTAGATTTAGAGAATGTTGATTTAATATTTTTCAAAAATAGCAATAAACTGAAGTATCTATTGTTTGATTTAGGGAGGCTGTACCCAGCTGAGCTGAGGGCTTATTCTTGACTATGGTTACTCCTGGCTGGGCTTGGGGATCTTAAGGTTTACTGGGATCAAACCCAGGCCGATTGTGTGCGGGCAAGTGCCTTCCGCACACCACTATTACTTTGGCTAAAGGATCATGAGATTTGGTACTTGAGAGACAGTACAAGACTAATTATGTTTAATCTCAGGAAACCCATGTGATCCCCTGAGTGAACCGTGAATTGCCTGGTATGGACCAAAAAACTTAAAATAAAAAGCCTTGAGTTGTAGTGGTGTATTTTAATACCCCTTTTTTTGCAGGGGTGGGTGGCTTTCGAGGTGAGCTTGGATGTCTAGGACCTCTCCTGCAATGCTTGGCCTACTTGGGCTGTTGCTCCATGCCAGGGTGAAGATAAATTACTGCTTGAACCCTGTGGTGTGGTCGTCAGGGAGTGGGTGCATGCTCCAAATTTGCTCTGTGTACTAGCTTCTGTATAGCCCTTCCTTCAACTCCAGAAAATTGAATCATGTATTGTGTTTAAAGCCACTAATTCAAATTAGATGCTCTCATATAAATATTTATGATTCAAAGCCATGTAGAAAATTTTTCCAGATATTTTTTAACGGTTTATTATATACTACTTCTGTTATTAACGGAAATCTTAATTCCTCTGTTCTTAGATATTATGGTGATAGAGAAAAACACAGAAAACTGGATGACCATAGAAGTAGAGATCACCGGTCGAATTTGGAAGGAAGTTTGAAAGATAGATCTCACTCTGATCACCGATCTCATTCTGATCATCGTTCACATTCAGATCATAGATCGGGCTCTGAATACTCGCACCATAAGTCATCCAGGGATTATAGGTATCACTCGGATCGGCAAATGGACCACAGAGCTGCGAGTAGTGGCCCGAGATCTCCGCTTGATCAGAGGTCTCCTTATGGCTCCAGATCTCCGTTTGAACATTCAGTCGAACACAAAAGTACGCCCGAGCATGCCTGGAGTAGTCGGAAAACATAACAAAGACTGATGTGTTGTCTCTTTGGACTTTTCTTTTAGCCATATATCATAAACCAACACGGTAATTGCCTTACATGACTTGAAAGATAGAAACAGATCTTCTATCAGTAGCAGTATTGTTACTTCTTCCAGGATGCAAGGTCTATTATCCCAACAAAAGAGAAAATATTTTTTATATTTAAGGATTATGCTGCACTGTACTACAAATGTGGTACTTTTTTTTTTCTTTTTTTAAGAAATGAAAATGTTTACTATTACAGGGACCTCAACACTGCCCTTGCGTATAGGCTGGATAAAACTTTTTAAGTCAGATTTTAGACTGACCTTCATTTAAATTATGTTTGTATATGAACTTTTACTCTGACCTGTGATCATGTTTCAGGAAGGAATGAAAGAGAGTTCTTTTCTTAATAAAGGAAAAACACTCAAGGACTTTGTTCACTTTCCAAAGCTACTTGTTTACATTGTACACTGCGACCACCTTGCCGCTTTTCATCACAAGCTTGAATATTTAAATTCTGTACTTAAAACTGTAAAATAGCCAGGAATTTCCTGTTTGTGATCTATTATTATGCCTTTTTACACACGAAAAAATACAGCTGTAAATTATTGTAAATGGATTAAATAAGCTTTCCTTACTTTTTCCCTTTTCTCAGGCTTTTTTTGACTGTTTCTTTCCCTACCAACTCAGGCCTTCTTATCATTAAAAGATAATGTGTAATAACACTTTTTAATGATTTGTCTTGATGGAATCAATGTTTAGAATGTAAAAAATGGGGAAAGGGGCCACTTAATTCCATTAGTCCCTCTTTTTATATTGACTATTTTATTAGATACATGCTATTTCTTCCCCTTTTATTCTCTTTTTTATTTTTAGTCAATATTGTATATGCAGTAAGAAATGAAATAATATGTAAAAATCTAAACTGCGTGCTCTGGAAACGTTTTTTCAGAAGCATTTGGTTTAAAAGGGTAGGTGTGATAACACTCAGAATCCAAAAAAGGCCAAAAGTCACGTCAATTTATTTGTTTTCCCTTTTCATGTGGGCAATAATGTCAAATGTGCGATGCAGCCAGGTAACATTTTAGAGAAATCTGATGGACTTTTAATATAAACTGTTACAATGCACATTGATTGTATATAAAAACCTTATATATGACAAATTAAATTTAAGAAAAAAAGGATATGTGGGCTCCTGTAATTTTCTGCTGCATTCTTAGTTCCTAAGCACTTAATATTATTCGTTTTTTTAAGTAATAGTATTTAGCTGCCAGACACTTTGATAAGCAGTTGAATTATTCACATGTAAAGCTTTGCAACTAAATTTCTATTTTGAGGATTATATGAATCTATAACGTAAAATGTAGGTTAAATTTTTTTGGTTGGACTCTGTATTCCTGCAGATAATTATTTTAGAATGTCATATTTATTCACAGATTTTTATTTTGTTATATTCAGTGGAAGTATTTGAATCAAGCCACATTTATTCTTGAATGTGTGCTGTGATGGAACAAATTTTGAACTTACTTTGACATATATAAGTACATTGCTATTCCTATAATATTTTTATCTTAAATATCTCCCAGTTCATTGAGTGTGAGTGCAAGCGACAAAAATTTATTTAAAGGTTATTTTTAAATAATTTTCACCAACTAAGTCTAAAATTTATACCATCTCTATAAAGCAAAGCCTTGTAACTAAAGCAGTGCTTCTTCACTTAGCTATTTACCCCAAGGATGACAATCCTATTTTCTGGTATAGCACATAAAAATACCCAAATTTTTAAAATTCTGATTCATAGTAATAAAAGTGATTATCAGTGTCACTACACATTTTATAGTTTGTTTTATTCACCTCCTCCACGTTTAGTACAAATGTCATAAAATGACATTTAATGAAAAATTACACTTAGAGAGGTCATAGCCAATACAGTAAATCCATCAGGGTTGACATTTCCGTTCAAGACTTTGTAACTGAGATGTTTGCATTATATGCTGTTATACAAATTTTATAAAAGGACAGTATTACATTTTTAAAAGAGGGGGGAAATAATCTCTTAACAGTAGGGCATTTTGTTGATTATTTGAGCCAACCAGTTGGAAAAAAATGTAAACTGACATTTATTGATAGAAAATAGATTCCATCAATATTTGTTGGAAAAGGAACAAGCCATATACTTCCTAAAACAAGGAAGGGAGAGAACATTAGTACTTAAACAGGGAACACTATAAAATGTTTAATTTTTGTCTTTTACATGTTCATTCTGCTTTTCTACTTTTTATCCATTTTGTTTGATTTTCCAAGGATAAAAAATTATGCATAGTACTGTACCAATTAACGCTCCACTTCAAATAATATACAATAAATATTTCTTACTAAATGCCATGGCCTGTTTGCTTATAAAGAAAATATTCTTTGTTTAGCATACTTAGAGTATTTGCAAACTGGGAAATGAGTATGAGTGGGTTTATTCAAAAATTTGAGAATGGTTTGACAATGAGAATCTTCACAGTTGTGTAAAATAGGTTACAAGTGATTGGTTTGTTTTTTTTGCTGTCTTTGTAGTTAAATAGTGGATATTTTGTCTAGCTTATGTGCTAATTTATGCAGACTATTTCTTTGAGACCTTTAAGATTATGCAAAAATATACAGCACAACTTTATTTGCAGTACATGACCGTATTTCTGACCACAAAATTATCTTGGGCCATAAATAGTAACTAATTGGTTATTTTTAAAGGAAAGACTTGGACATGCAACAAGCTTTGGATTTGTTTTTAAAAATTATTATTGAGGTAACATCGCTTATAGTGTTAGTGTTTATGTTCATCACATATGAAGTTACTCCACCACTACTTTCACCAAAGTGGTGCCCCAACCTGTTCACTTCTGTCCTTAAATCACTTCTTGTCAGTCCAGTCTGGAAACCTCTGTTCTGTAGTCAGAATGCAAGATTGTGATTTCATTTCAGTTTAACCCCTTGCTTCATTTTCTCTGTTACATCTGAGTGAGTTTGTCTGGTGCATGTCCTTTTATCTGATTTAATTTGCTAAATGTCATACCCTCTAGTTTCATGTAAGCCATAGC
Source organism: Suncus etruscus (assembly GCF_024139225.1). Taxonomy (NCBI): domain Eukaryota; kingdom Metazoa; phylum Chordata; class Mammalia; order Eulipotyphla; family Soricidae; genus Suncus; species Suncus etruscus. The sequence continues at coordinate 155,018,597 of NC_064849.1, read as the reverse complement.
AAAAGGTAAGTTTTCATCTTAGAACAGAGTAGTATGCATATATACAAGTTTCTTGGCCAGCTCTGGACATTTAGCTTGCTTACAGAGCTTGAATGCTGTGATGAAGACAGGTGTGCCTATATCTTTTGTTTGTTTTTTCAGGTGGGGGGCCAGACCCAGTTGTGCTCAGAGGTTACTCCTGGCTCTGTTCTATTCAGAAATCACTCCTGGCAGGCTCAAGGGAACATATGGGATGCCAGAGATCAAAATTGGGTTGGCCATGTGCAAGACTAATGCCTGCTGTGCTATTGCTTCTGCCCTTCTTGAAAATTGTCAATCATTTGTGTTTGGGGGTAGATGCTAAGAAATTGAATGGTTGGGTCACATGGTAGGTGAAGGTTTGTGTGTGTGTGTGTGTGTGTGTGTGTGTGTGTGTGTGTGTGTGTGTCTGTCACATCCAGCAGTGCTCGGGATACTCGGCTCTACGCTCAAATCGCTCCTGGCAGACTCGGGGACCATATGGGATGCCGGGATTTGAACTACCATCCTTCTGCATGCAAAGCAAATGCCATACCTCCATAATATCTCTCCAGTTCTGGTAGTTGAATTTTTAATTTTTTTTGAGAAGTCTCCATACTGTCTGTAGAGGCTGGGACATGCATTCCTAAAATAAATAAATAAAGTTCCTTTCCACCAGTACAGCACTGGCTGTGTCTTGACTTGTTTTTGATTTGGGGGCCACACTGAGTGCGGGGGCTCTGCTCAAGGAACCAACCATATGGGACCCAGGCCAGCTGCATTCAAGGCAAGTGCCCTCTCCACTGTAATATAGTTTTAGTCTGTTTGTGGATATTTTTGATAGGCTCTTACCCTGATATTAAGTGAATGTCTTGGTCTGCGTTTCTCTGATAACCAATGAAGAGAAATGCTTTCATAAAATTCTTAAGTATCTGTATGCCTTTGAAGAATAAATCTGTTTGACTCCTCTCCCCATTTTTTAAACTGAGTTTGTTTTTGTTTGGGTTTTGGGCCACACCCGGTGGCGCTCAGGTTACTCCTGGCTCTGTGCTCAGAAATCGATCCTGACAGGCTCAGAGGACCATATGGGATGCTGGGATTTGAACCACTGTCCTTCTGCAAGCAAGACAAATGCCCTAATTCCATGCTCTCTCTCCAGCCCCTGGGTTTGTTTCTTGATGAGTACTAAGGGTTTACGTATTGGAGTCACACCTAGCAATGCTTAGGCCTGCTTCCTGGTATTGTAGTAGGGAATCACTCCTGACAGTATTCAAGGGACTGTGAGTGCATGGTAGGTGTCTTTGTTTCACTTTGTTTTGGGACCATACCCAGTGATATTTCAGGGGTTACTTTGGCTCTTCATTTAGAAATTACTCATGGCAGTTTCCAAGGGACCATATGGAATGCCAGGGATTATACTATTGTTGCTCTAGCCCCAGGCGTCTTTTTTTTTTAAAGCATCTTTTAATAGTGCAGTAACTAATATAGCCCAATTTAAGTTTTTTTTTTTTGATTTTGATTTCTTTGCCAATGTATAGAATCCTTAAAGACTCCTCTAAAGTCAATATTAAGAAGAACTTAAACTTTCCTCAATGTATTTTATAGACTCAGGTCTACTATTGAAGTCATTAGTCCATTTCTCTTTGGAGGCTGGGACTACAATTGATGGTGCTGAGGGAACCACATGGCGTGGTGATTGAACCCAGGTGACTATATGTAAGATAAACCCTACCTGCTACATTAGTTTTCCAGACTCCATTAATCCGTTTTGACTTACTTTATGTCTGGTAATAGGCTAGCCGTTTTCCCCAAGAACAGCATTTGTTGAAGAGTCAACCCTTCCTTCACTTAATGCACTAGCTCCATTATCATTAATTAACTGTCCCTATAAATAAAAGTTTACTTTTGATCTCTCAATTCCAAACCATTGATGAGGAAGTCTTCCTTGATAACTCTAACATTATAGATGGAGTTAGAGAAAGCAGTGCTTCTCATCTTTTATCTCAGTTGCCTTTTCAACTGTTTGGGGAAATTTTTATGATTCCAGATAAATTTTAGTAGTATCTGTTCTGTGTCCTTGAAGAGTTCCCTGGAAATTTTGATAGGAATTAACTCTGTACCTCTATGGTGTTTGCGTGGTACAGTCTTTTTTATTCTTTGCTTTTTACTTTTAATTTTTAAACTTTGTAATACATTTTTATTCTTTATAATACATTTTTATTCATTGCTTTTTACTTTTAATTTTGACTCATTTTTGATACCAATGTAAAAATTTAGATGTAGTAAGTTTAAACATTTCAAAGACAGTACTGAGAAAGATGACATGTCAAATACATTTTTTAATTTATTATTATTATTATTTTGATTTTTGAACCACACCAGGTGATGCTCAGGGGCTACTTCTGGCTATGTGCTCAGAAATCGCTCCTGACATGGGGGACCATATGGGACGCCTGGGGATCGAACTGTGGTCCGTCCTAGGCTAGTGCAATCAAGACCTTACTGCTTGCACCACCACTCCAGGCCCTCAAATACATTTTTTTTTTATAAACAAAGACCGTCTTAGCCATGTCAGGTATTAGATATGATAAGGAACATTAATCAAGAATTAAATTCTCTTGAGGCTTGGACCTGGAATATTTTTTCATTTTATTGTGTTGTTTAGTTTATAGCAATTCAGTTTTGAAAATATACATTATCTACCCTTGTTGATTCTAAGGTACTTTATTTTTTTAACACAATTGTAAATGAGCTTTTAAATTAGCTTTTGGTGCTTCCATATGAGAGTGCACTGTTTCCGTGTGATGATTTTATTGTCTGTTCTTAAATTTTTGAGTAGGATTTTCTATGTATCATCATGTCATCTACAAATAGATTTTACTTTCTTTTCCAGTCTAAATATCTTTCATTTCTTTTTTCTACTTGCTATGACTCATATCATATCAAGTATGGGTTGTTTTTAAGATCTCTATTATCACCTGAAAGTTCAATGTGAAAAATGTTTAATCTTTAAAATTCTTGCTGAATTAGCATGAGATTTTTTTCTGAATTGATGTTTAAGCATATTGATATATACTTCAGATACTAATTTTTTGAATTAACAATCATAGCACTTTCATGAAGTTCATTTTTCATTTTTCTTTATCATTTTATACATTTTGTATTCTACCTTCCAAATCTTTGTCTATTCTGTAGTCACAAAGATCTTGTGGTCTTATTTCTTTTCTAAAGGTTCTTGCCTTAGCTCTTCTGTTTAAGTTTTATTTACCTTCAAACTAAGTTTTCTGTATTCAGTGAGTATATTACACTTTTTTCAATCAGCATGAACATGTAAGGTAAGCTTGGGTATTTTTCCCATGTATATGTCTAGTTTCCATCATCAAATATTAGAATAAGGACGTGATCTTTCCTTACTATTTGACCCCTTTATAAAGGCTGATTTAGCGCATTTTTCTTACTAAGCATTCTATTCTGTTTTATTAATGGTATATCACTTTGCCACAATAAAATGGTCTTGAATACTACCACTTTATAGTAGGTTTTTTTTTCTTGTGGTTCTGGGGATCAAAATAGCCATGTATACTGGAAGCTTGTGATCTACATCCCACCAAGGAATTCTTTGCTTGTTTGTTTGGTTTTTGATCATATCTGGCAATGCTCAGGGGACCATATGGGATGCCTGGGATTTAACCTGAAATGGTCTCAGGCAAGACAAGTGCCTTCACTGTTGTGCTATTGTTCTGACCACTGTGTTATCACTCTAGCCCTATAACCCTAGGTCTTCCTCCCCCTCCCCCTCCCCATTTTTGGTTTTTTGGGTCACACTTGGCAGGTGCTCAGGCTGTGTTCTACTCCTTGCTCTGCACTCAGAAATCACTACTAGCAGACTTGGGGGAATCATAATGGATGCCAGGATTCGAAACAGGGTCTATCCTGGAATTCTTAGTGTGTGTGTGTGTGTGTGTGTGTGTGTGTGTGTGTGTGTGTGTGTGTGTGTGTGTGTGTGTGTGTGTGTTTGCTTTTGGGCTACACTCAGTGACGCTCAGGGGTTACTCCTGGCTATGAACTCAGAAATCGCTCCTGGCTTGGGGGACCATATGGGACACTGGGGGATAGAACCACCATGGTCCATCCTAGATTAGTGCATGCAAAGCAAATGCCCTATATGCTTGCCCACCGCTTTTTTGTTTTGTTTTGTTTTGTTTTTGGGCCACACCCGGCAGTGCTCAGGGGTTACTCCTGATTGAATGCTCAGAAATAGCTCCTGGCAGGCACGGGGGACCATATGGGACGCCGGGATTCGAACCAACCACCTTTGGTCCTGGATCGGCTGCTTGCAAGGCAAATGCCGCTGTGCTATCTCTCCGGGCCCCATCCCAAGGAATTCTTAAAGTCACCTAGTAAGAGTGCTCCAACTTTGTACATTTTCTAATTTCGTTGGTTCTATGCATGAACATATAGAATCAAGTATAAATTTCCATCAAGAACTTGTAAGGGTTTACACTGAAAATTTTTAAATCTATAGATGAAGTTGCTATTTTTAAATTGAATTTTCTCACCCATGAATTTTATATTTTTGGTTTCCAGTAATTTTTCTCCATAGTCAGTAAATTGAACTGGTATGTATCTTTGTAGTTATCTTTACATATTTAATATTCTGGCCTGTTATAAATTATAATAAGGTACTATGACTGAGTGAATACGGTATACATGGAATGCCTAGATTTTGTCCTCAGTATACATGGTCACCTAAGTACTGAACGTAAATCCTTGTCTAGATATAATAGTCAATTTATACATTAATAGGATAAGATGTCCTTCTGAAAAACATCCTGGTTACTTCTGAGTTTGGGCAGTTTGATAAACACATCCAAAACCATGCATATGTATAGTCTTTTTGTGAACATAAATTTCCTACTCATTTGAGTAGATTGTATGCTAACCACATGTTTAGTCCTTATAAGAAACTGCTCTCAAAAGACTGGACCTTTTTGTATTCCAGTTAGCAGTAAACTGGAATTTGTTTCATTAGTCTGTATCTTGTCCAAGTTTGAGGAGTATCAATGTTTTGAATTTTGACCAGAGGTGTGAAATGGCATTTCATTGTTACTTTAGTTTGCAATTACTAAATAATAAACATCTTGAGTATCTTTTCATATTATTTAAAAAAATACTCTTTCTTGCAATTTTTAGGTTTGCACTGCAGTGTTTGACTTAAAACAAGTTTTTTTTGTGTGCATGAGTCTAATTGTGTTCTCTTTTGTTTCCGTTTGGGCCACACCCAGCAGCCCTCAGGAATTTGTTCTGGTTCTGTGCTCAGGGAGCATATGGGATGTCATGGACTAAATTCAGGTCTATCTCTTGCAAGGCAAATGCTTTACCCACTGGACTATCACTCTGGCCCTTGAACTCTTCATTATTACATCACAAGAATTTTAATCTGGAGTCAAGCAAATCTCTTTGTTCTCCAAAACTAATTGGACATTTACAAATGGCTAATGCTTAAACAGCCACAATTTTGTTTATGCATTGTCTATTTATTTGAAACACAAATTTTTTGAATAATGACTGTTATGATATATTCATCAAGTATCAGAACAGTTGGTTGAAGTATTTTGATATTTTAAAGTTTATACTAAAAGTATATTATAAGCTAATTTATAAATTTTATTCTAGAACTAAATTATTTACTATTTTAAAATTTATTTATGGTTATACTTAGGAAATTTTATCTACATATGTTTATATTATATATATTTACATAGAATCATTTATAAAATGTTGATTCATTTATTTTACTTAATAAAGAAGAAAATAGCAGAAGTAAATTGATCAGCCTAAGTGCATTTACAGGCTAATTATTGGTAAAATCCATAGTAACTACATATATTTTAAATTATTTTTGTTTGTTTTGTTTTTTGGGTCACACCTGGCAGCACTCAGGGGTTACTCCTGGCTCTGCGCTCAGTCGCTCCTGGCACCTGAGGGGACCATATGGAATGCCAGGATTCAATCCGGGGTCCATCCTGTGTTGACCGCTTGCAAGTCAAACACCTCACCACTGCTATTGCTTTGGCCTGATATATATATATATATTTAAATTCTATCTTTATCATATGCTGCTGAATATAGCTAGGATTTATTCGTTGCAGAGTGTTTTTTAGGTATTAAGTAATTGTTTTCCACAATCTGTCCTCACATATCCTTCATTATACGGTTAAATCTTCTGTACAAGGGACTCTACAAGGAAAATTATAATGGCAAGCTCCCTACTACTACTAAAGAAATGAGTCAACAGAAAAGTTTACACTCAACTAATGAGTTTGTTTGTTTTTTTCTGGTCAAAACTAAGTTACAGTGATTTATTTTCTTGATTTGTCAAATATTAATTTTTGTAATCTGTTTCCATATCCATATATAATAAAAACTTGTAAGACTATGTATACATTACTATAATTTCTCCAAGAAGTTGCTGTTTATTCAACGCAATGAAAAGAAAAAGATTTTTCAAGTGCCAAGCAATACATGTCTGTCTGGATTTAACTGCTTCATGGCTTCTAACCATTTTGACCACTTTGTGGCGCTCTAATTCCACTGTTTTACATTGGACCGCCAGCCCTATTCCAACTGAACCTGCAAACATTTTAAGATGAAATCTAAAACTTTCAAGGTAAGGATCTGATGTTTATATGTGATTTTAACTATTTTAATTATTAACATTTTGAAGTAAAATACCTGACCTGTTTTACATATCCAATTGAATATATGCCGTGGCTATTAAATATCTTTCTAGCAGTCATTTACAATGTATAGTGCTGCTTGGGTGAGGAGACCCCCATCGGCTTGTGCACAGGAGACACTCCTTGACCCCTGCCCCATTGTTAAATATGATGAATTGATTCACTCCCATAATTATGTGAACACACCCCACCCTATGCACAATGAGAATCCACAACTTGACTAATGATGGATTCAACACAAATTTCAAACCAAGTTTCATTGTTCTTTTCATTTTGAGCCACTCCCGCCAGCCCCCGTTTTTTGTAGTTGTTGTTGTTTGTTTTTGTTCTTGTTTTTGTTTCAGTTAGTGACAGCACTGATTCCATAATGTCATTTCCAATATCACTATAAGAGTTTTCATGATTTGGCCCATCTCCATTCCACCTCTTGTTTGCACACATTGTAAGGTGGCCACCCAGTTTAACTTGCCTCCATCCCTTTGTTTTCCTCTGGGACCAGTGGTAAGTTTCTGGACTTGTTTTCAGTTCTTCATGTTGGAGAGAGTCTCAATTTTGAATGTCTTGGGGCCCGAGAGATGGCCCTACAGTTGGGCATTTACCTTAGACGCAGAAAGATGGTGGTTCGAATTCCAGCATCCCACATGGTCCCCCATGCCTGCCAGGAGTGATTTCTGTTTTTTTTTTTTTCTTTTTTTGGGCCACACCAGGCGTTGCTCAGGGGTTATTCAGGGGTTACTCCTGGCTGTCTGCTCAGAAATAGCTCCTGGCAGGCATGGGGGACTATATGGGACACCGGGATTGGTTGCTTGCAAGGCAAATGCCGCTGTGCTATCTCTTCGGGCCCTTTTTTTTTTTTAGGAATGATTTTTTTTTAATATAATTTTTATTTTGATCATAGTGGCTTACATATTGTTGACAATAATATTTTAGGTACATATTTACATAAAATCAGGGGGGATTCCCATCACCAAATTGTCCTCCTTACACCTCTGTTTTTGTCCTACCTCCCATATCCTCTTCCCTCACCCCCAGGGTTGCTAGACTATGTGGTCCCCTCTGTATCTAGCCTACTACTTAGTAGTCTTGCACCTGTTTGGTCCTGGTGCCTCCCTATTTCCCCCTCTAACTGGGGGGCAGGACTAGCTAGTTCAAGTTATGTGGTTTTGTTTGAAGGAGAGAAAAGTAATAAACTGGGGTAAAAGTCTAATATGCCGAAAATAAGCAGAATTCTTCTAGAGGCTCTCATCATCTGTTTGAGAGACGAAGGAGAGAAAAAAGGTGAAACACTCCACCAGTACATAAAGAAGTGTTAAATATCCAGTGAGGACTCCAACAATAACGATAAGCACCAAAAAAAACACAAAACAAACAAACAAACAAACAAACAAACAAAAAACACAAAACAAAACAAAACAAAAAAACGCCATGGTCTTGATATAAGAAACATGGCATAGCATATAAAGAAAGAACAGAAAGGAAGAGAAAGAATAAGTATAACTGGGGACAACAACTTCAATAATCACACCCAAACAGAGAAATTGACCAAAAATAGGTAGGTAAATAAAAATAATAATAATAAATGAAGATAAAATAATATATAAAAAATAAACAATGTTTTGTGCTTTTTGTTTTTTCCCTCCTGCCCTGGCACAGTAAATATTGGGGTCATTCGAAAAGGAATTCACTTGGCCTAAGAGATATGGGGTTTCTCCGCCCTTGGAGTGTATTGTCATGGGATCAACTATAGACTCTGTTCAGGATCATTTACTCTCCCATGGTGGTGCTTTTGTGGTGTTTGGAAGACTTCTGCTCTGTCCTGGGTGATACAATCAGACCTTTGTGTCTAGGGATCTCAGTATCTGCACAGATCCAGGGATGGTTTTTGGGCGTAGAGCCAGGAATAAGCCCTGAGCACTGCTGGGTGTGGCCCAAAAACCAAAAAAAAAAAAAAAAAATTTTTTTTTTAGTGTCTCAGCAGTTAGAGCTAAGTTTATTGAATAAAATCCTAGGTCTCTGCTTCCCAACAAACTGGAGGTCTCTGAAGTAGGACTCTTGCTGATCACAGGTTCATGATAACAAGGTGGTTTGCAGTTGGTAAGTTCAGTAACCCCTCTAAGCTTGGATTTGCCTTCTGTACACTCCAGCACTTAGATTTTCACCAGTTTCAGTTGCTTGCTGAGCTGCTCAAGGAATGCATATGTGAAGTCTTACCTGGAATCCTTGTGCTATTGACTCAGCCCTCATATTCTGTTTGAGACCCAATCCCAGTCTGGATAGGGAATGGACATGGAAATTGGCTGGCCAAGAAGGATGAGAGAACACTATAGAGAGAAGCTGGGTACACTTCCTTTTGCAACTGGAAAATTAGCATTTTTCCACTTCTAGCATAACTTTTCAACCGACAGGTTCTTTTGGATCACTTTCCCTGCAACAAATATAGCAAAGTAAAATTCAGGTGTGGTTTTCTTTTCTTTTCTTTTCTTTTTTGGTTTTTGGGCCACACCCGTTTGACACTCAGGGGTTACTCCTGGCTATGCACTCAGAAATCGCCCCTGGCTTGGGGGGACCATATGGGACGCCCGGGGATCGAACCGCGGTCGGTCCATCCTACACTAGCGCTTGCAAGGTAGACACCTTACCTCTAGCGCCACCTTCCCAGCCCCTCAGGTGTGGTTTTCAAAAACTTCATATACCATATTATTAGCTATTATTAATATATGCCCATTATAATAGCAACATTGTTTTGTCAATGTTGATAATGATTAAACCCAAAAAGTAGCACTATTTAAAATATAGATACTAGGTCAGAAACAAAGCATTTTCCATGCACATAGGACATTTCCTAACATGCATCTGACCCATGTTTGGTCCCTGGCATGCCATATGGTCCAACAACCCCCCAACCCCCTGGAGTATTTCCTGAGTGCAGAGTCTGCAGGAAGCACTGAGCACTTCTGGGTATACTCCCTTATATTTATATATATATATATATATATATATATATATATATATATATATATATATATATATATATATATATATATATTAATAAGATGGAGGAGAGTGACTTGAGGATTTTCCAGAAGTTATTCCTAGCCTCTTTGCTGTTAATTCCCTCCTGGAAGGACTTGAGGGACCTGTAGTACAGGAAACAGCTGTGGGCCTCCTGCATGAAAGCCTGTGCTCAGAAAGCTGAGTTATCTCTGCAGCCTGGGACTTATTTTAAAGTGAGCCAAGTTCAGCAACCATGTTTTCTGCTACTTTGAGACAAACCTGATCACATTAACAAGTATATGAAAATGGTAAGACATTTCATGCAATATCAAAATGTCGGGAGCTCCTTCCAAGTTAATAAGACAAAGAGCACATCTGGATTATTCTTCAGAAATGTTTAAATGATCTATTTATTAGTTGATGAGTAGACTGACTTCTATTTTGTGGCAAGAATAGAAAGCTGCTTAATTTTTTAAAAGATGGTTAGCTTAAAGGTGAGGAAAAAGAAACTTCTGACCCAGGTTTGATCCCCAGCATACCATATGGCCTGCCAGGAGTAATTTCTGAGCATTTCTGAGCACCACCAGGCATTACCCCAAAATCAAAAAAGGGGGATGATATTGTTGAAACTCAAGTTGTTTCTTTAATTTAAGCACTATAGTTACAAAATCATTTCACTCATACAATGTATACCACCAATGCACATTTCCTGCCACAGATGCCCCCAGTTTCCTTCCCACCATCTACCCCTGGCTGCCTCTGGGGCAGCTATTTTATTTCTCTCCTCTCTCTCTCTCCTCTCTCTCCCTCTCTCTCTTTCTCTCTCTCTCTCTCTCACTCTTCCCTTTCCTCTTTCCCTTCCTCCTCCCCCTCCCCTCTCTTCTTTATCTCTCTCACTCTTTCTTTTATTCCTGTTTATTTGGACACTGGTCTGCACTGTTGTTAATGAGGGGTTGCTATGCATATCACTTTTATCCCCTTTCATCACCCAGTTCATGTCCAAAGTGATCAGTTCTAACTATCATTGTCATAGTGGACCCTTCTTTATCCTAACTTTACTTCCTTATCTTTGTGGAGACTGATTTAGGAATTTTTTTTAAATTAATGTATTCAATCCCAGTCCAAACCTGTTTATTCTTTTGGTACAACAGTAGCCACCCCAAAGTAGTTTACACTCTTTTTTATTTTTACCATACCTAAATGTGCTCATGGCTCACTTTGGCTCTGCACTCAGGGATCAGTCCTGGTGGATTTGGGACACTATATGGGATCCTACAGATATAACCTGGGTTCAAGGCAAATGTTAGACTCTTACTCTAGCTCTAAAGCAACAGTTTGTTTCATCTAGTTTGCTTCTGGTGGGTCTGGCATATTTAAGAAATGGTTACTTTAATTTGAGATCATAAGTACAATAATACATATTTTCTTTGAATATTTAAAAGGGAGTTTTTAGACATTAATGGTTTTGAACCATCTAGAATTTATTTTCATGTAGAATGAAGTGTTCAAAGAATCACGTAGATCAAATCAGGTCATCACATGTAAGTGCCATACTGCTGTAATATCTTCTTTGGCCTCATACTGTTAATATGAGTATTAATTTTTGAATATGAATAAGCAATAGTTCAAGTACATGCGATTTAGTACTTTGCTCTTTATCTATTGATTTGCATGATTAATTCTGTCAGATATTAAGTTTTCATGTATCTACTTCTGGCCTCTATCTGTTTAATTAACTTACTTTATCTAAGGCAGTGGTCCTCAAACTATGGCCCGCGGGCCACATATTGTATTTGTATCTGTTTTGTTTCTTCATTGCAAAATAAGATATATGCAGTGTGCATAAGAATTCATTCATAAGGTTTTTTTTGGTTTTGGTTTTTTTTTTTTTTTGGTTTTTGGGTCACACCCGGCAGTGCTCAGGGGTTACTCCTCTCCTGGCTGTCTGCTCAGAAATGGCTCCTGGCAGGCACGGGGGACCATATGGGACACCGGGATTCGAACCAACCACCTTTGGTCCTGGATTGACTGCTTGCAAGGCAAACGCCGCTGTGCTATCTCTCTGGGCCCATTCATAAATTTTGTTTTTACTATAGTCAGACCCTCCAATGGTCTGAGGGACAGTGAACTGGCCCCCTGTTTAAAAAGTTTGAGGACCCCTGAAAGGCATTATCATGCTAATTTTGGAGTGCTATTTTATTTTATGATGCCTGATAAGACATGTTTGTATACATATTTTTTTTTTGATTTTTGGGCCACACCCGGTAATGCTCAGGGGTTACTCCTGGCTATGTGCTCAGAAGTTGCTCCTGGCTTGGGGGACCATATGGGACACCGGGGGATCGAACCGCGGTCCGTCCAAGGCTAGCGCAGGCAAGGCAGGCACCTTACCTTTAGCGCCACCGCCCGGCACCTTGTATACATATTTTTACCATATTTATTCTGCTTCTTCTCTAATATAATATACTACATAGTCCCTTCTGCAGACTTCCCAAAAATATACAGTAGTAATGTGTGAAGATGAATATATGTCAGTCTGTAGTTTAGTCATTTATCTTCCATCAGAAGAAAATATAAGCAGTTAATGTACAAAAGCAGTTTTGGGAAATGAAGGTTGATTTTACAAAGACAATGCTGTTTCTCCAGAAGCAAATGATGGTAATAGACACTGCACTGGTCAGATCTCCATCATGCTCTTTTATTTTATTTTCACCAATCAACTTGACTACATTCTTGTTTATTGACTGCATGTGAAGAATCATAACACTTTCACATATTATATTACCTGGTTTTATTTTTATTATTTTTATTAACTTTATTATTTTATTATTTATTTTTTATTATTTTATTTTATATAATAATTTTATTATTAGTGCACATCTTACATTCATGCTGGAATTGTGTTTCCTAGTTATATTTCCAATTTTTTTCAAAGTTCAGTATTTATATTATTATTTTCATTACTTTTGATCTTTTAATGAAGTATTTTTTTTTCACGAGTTACTTTTAAGACTCTATCTTGTTTGCATCAGAAAGAATACCAGGGAATACAGTGAGAGTGGATAGGACAGTTGTCTTGCTTGTGGCTAACTAAGGTTTGATGGCTGGCATTCCATATGGTCCTCTGAGTACCTCTAGGAGTGATTCCTGAGCACATGAGTAAGTAATCCCTGAGTACTATTAGATGTGGCAAAAACAAACAAAAAAAAACAAAACCCACAGAAAGCATAACCATAAGAATTAAAAGTTAATCATTTTATATACTTGATACACCATAAGAAAAAGAGACAATAGATACTTCAATTTAGTTGAATATTAAGCAAAAGTGTAAGATGAAGTCAGTACAAGTCACATATGTATAACCTCTTAAAGCTTAAACATTTATAAGAACAGGGTCAGAGAGAGAGTTCAGGGGTAAGGTGCTGGCCTGGCCTGGGACAACCCAGATTCCATTCTCAGCACATGATAGGGTAACCAGAGCACTATTAAGAGTGACCCCTGAGGCTAGAGCAATAGCACTGCAGTTGGGCATTTGCTTTGCACGCTGTTGACCAGGGAGGGACCTGGCTCCAATTCCCGGCAGATCCCCAGATCCTACCAGCAGTGATTTCTGGGCATAAAGCCAGGAGTAATTTCTGAGCACTGCTGGGTGTGACCCCAAAACAAAACAACAAAACAAACAAAAAAAAAGAATGACTCCCCCCCCCCTGAGCACAGGTGTGCTTCCCAAATGTAAATGAGATGTAAAATCCTTAAAAACAAATCATGGGTCTGGAGAGATAGCATGGAGGTAAGGCATTTGCCTTGCATGCAAAAGGATGTTGGTTCAAATCCTGGCATCCCATATAGTCCCCCGAGCTTGCCAGGGACAATTTCTGAGCGTAGCGCCAGGAGTAACCCCTGAGCACTTCCGGGTGTGACCCAAAAACCAAAACCAAAACAAAAACAAACAAACAAACAAAAAACCACATCAAAAAACAAAACAAAAAAAATCACAAGTTATTCCCAGAACTGGATTCCCCCACTCACTCACATCTCATTCCTTCAAAGCACAACTTTAAATTTGAGCTTTTGCTCCTCTTGTATTTACTTCTTAATATATAGGAATATTTTGCTATGTTCATGTTCATTGTATTCTCTTCAAAGCATATATTTTTACCAAAACCATAAATATTTATAACAAGTTTTGCCTTATTATAACCTTTTTTTAAAAAATCAGCTTTGTTTAAACAAGGTTCAGTTAGTCACCTGGATTTCATTAGCATATTAAATATTTCCTTTTGGGTTTGTTGTTGTTGTTGTTGTTGTTTGTTTTTGGGTCACACCCAAAAATAACTCCTGGCAGGCACAGGGGACTATACGAGATGCCGGGATTCAAACCACCACCTATGCTGAATCAGCTGCGTGCAAGGCAAATGCCTTACTGCTGTGCTATCTCTACAGCCCTAATATTTCCTTTTTATTTATTTTTTATAAAATCTTTATTAAGCACCATGATTTCAAGCATGATTGTAGGTGGTGTTCAGTCATAAACAGAATACCCCCCTCCAAAAGTGCAACATTCCCAGCACCAATGCCCCCCTCTTCCCCCACCCATGCCTGTATACGAACAGGCATAGTACTTCTCTCATTCTTTAACATTGTCATACTACTTGTTAGTGTAGTTATTTCCCTGATGGCTTTCACCACTCTGTGGTAAGCTTCAAATTGTGAGCCAGTTCTTCTGGCCCTTCCAGCCCTTAATTCTATTGTCTCTGGATCTTATTACAATAATGTCTTTAATTTTTCTAAAAACCTATAGATACGTGAGACTATTCTGTGTCTATCTCTCCCTCTAACTTATTTTACTCAACATAATAGATTCCATGTACATCCATGTATAGGAAAATTTCATGACTCCATCTCTCCTGACAGCTGTATAATATTCCATTGTGTATATGTACCAAGTTTCTGTGGTGTGAGATGGTACCACATTGTTGTTTTGATTTGCTTTTCCCTGATGATTAGTGATGTGGGACCCTTTTTCATGTGTCTTTTGACCATTTGTATTTCTTCTTTGAGGAATTGTCTGTTCATTTCTTCTCCCCATTTTTGATGGGGTTAGATTTTTTTTCTTATTAAGTTTTGTCAGTACCTTGTATATCGTTGATATTACCCCTTGTCTGATGGGTATTGGGTGAATAGTTTCTCGCATTCTATGGGTGACTTTTGTATCCTAGGCACTATTTCCTTTGAGGTGCAGAAGCTTCTTAGCTTAATATTTATTTATCTCTGCTTCCACTTGTTTGGAAAGTACTGTTTCCTACTCCTAAAGATACCGTTAGTCTCAATATCATGGAGAATTTTACCTACGTGTTGTTCTATGCACCTCATGGTTTTAGGCCTGATATCAAGGTCTTTAATCCATTTGGATTTTATCTTTGTACATGGTGTTAAATGGGGGTCTCAGTTCACTATTTTGCAAATGGCTAACCAATTGTGCCAACACCACTTGTTGAAGAGGCTTTCCTTGCTCCATTTTGGATTTCTTGCCCCTTTATCAAAGATTAGTTGATTGTATGTCTGGGGAACATCTCTGAAAACTCAAGTCTATTCCACTAAACAGAGGGTCTGTTTTTATTCCAATACCATGCTGCTTTGATTACTATAACTTTATAATACAGTTTAAAATTGGGGAAAGTAATGCCTCCCATATTCCTTTTTTCAAGGATTGCTTTAGCTATTCATGAATGTTTATTGTTCCAAATGAATTTCAGGAGCGTTTGATCCACTTCTTTGAAAAATGTCATGGATATCTTTAGAGGGATTGCATTAAATAAGTACAATGCTTTGGGTAGTATTGCCATTTTAATAATATCAATCCTGCCAATCATGAGCAGAGTATGTGTCTCCATTTCCCTGTGTCCTCTCTTATTTCTTGAAGCAGACTTTTGTAGTTTTCTTTGTTTAGGTCCTTCATCTCTTTAGTTAATTTGACTCCAAGATATTTGAGTTTGTGGGGCACTAATGTGAATAGTATTTTTTAATGTCCATTTCTTTTTTATCATTATTGATGTATAAGAAGGCCATTGACTTTTGTGTGTTAAGTTTGTAACCTGCTGCTTTGCTATATGAATCTATTGTTTCTAGAAGCGTTTTGGCAGAGTCTTTAGGGTTTTCTTTTTATTTATTTATTTATTTGTTTATTTATTTATTTATTTTTGGTTTTTAGGCCACACCCAGCGGTGCTCAGGAGTTACTCCTGGCTGTCTTCTCAGAAATAGCTCCTGGCAGGCATGGGGGACCATATGGGACACCGGGATTCAAACCAACCACCTTTGGTCCTGGATCGGCTGCTTGCAAGGCAAACGCTGCTGTGTTATCTCTCTCCGGGCCCTCTTTTTTTTATTTTTTGATTTTTGGGTCACACCTGGCAGCACTCAGGGGTTCCTCCTGGCTCCATGCTCAGAAATCACTCCTGGCAGACTCGGGGACCATATGGGATACCAGGATTCAAACCAATGACCTTCTGAATAAAAGGCAAACACCTTACCTCCATGCTATCTCTCTGGCCCCATCTTTAGGGTTTTCTAAATATAGTATCATGTCATATGCAAACAGTGACAGCCTGACTTCTTCCTTACCTATCTGGATGCCCTCTATATCTTTTTCTTGCCTAATTGCTATGGCAAGTACTTCCAGTACTATGTTGAATAGGAGTGGTGGAGAGAGAAGCTTGCCTTTTATCAGATTTTAGGGGAAAGGCTTTAATTTATCTCCATTGAGAATAATATTTGCCATTGGCTTGTGGTAGATAGCTTGACTATACTGAGAAAAAAATCCTTTTATTCCCATTTTGATGAGTTTTTTAAATCAAGAATTTGTATTGGAGTTATCAAATGCTTTCTCTGCATCAATTGATATGATCATATGGTTTTTATTTTTCTTGTTGTTAATATTGTGTATTATTTTGATTGATTTATGGATGTTAAACCATCCTTGCATTCCTCTGATAAATCTACTTGGTCATTGTGAATGACCTTCTTGATGAGACATTGAATTCTATTGTAGAGATAATACAGTGTTCCCTCGCCACTTCACAATTTGTGGCTTCAGTGCTCCACGTGTTTTTCCAAAATATTCATCAAAAAATAAAAGTGAAAAAAAAATACAACAATGTCAGCAGCTACATTGCAGAAAGGAGCGTTGTTTTATGTTGATGCATGAGACAGAAGGATCCTTGCATCTCAAACAAAGAGATGAGTTGACTCAGAGTACATTGTGACTATGATGCGCCTTGGTGTGCTTTTCTTCAGGTCTCTTTTAGCTGGTACTCTTTGGGCATGTAGGATTTGTTTGCATACAGTCTTTAGCTCTGGTAGTTTCTCTGTAATGATGTCCTTGACTGTTGATTCTTTCTGGGGATTTTTTTCCTGGGTCTTTGGGACTCCAATGGTTCTTATGTTGTTTTTGTTGATCTTATCAAAGACTTCTGTTTTCATATGTTCACATTCTTTGAATAATTTTTCCATTGTCTGATCATTTGTTTTAAGGCTTTTTTCTAATCTCTTCTGCTGTATGGAGTTGTTATGCATATAATCTTCCAGCTCACTGATTCTATCCTCAGCTGCTGTTACCCTGTTGAAGAGGCTTTTCAATGAGGTTTTCAATTTGCCTACTGCGTTTTTCAGACCTGTTATTTCAGTTTGAAGTTTTCTTTTTTTTTTTTTTCAGTTTGGAGTTTTCTGATTTCTATCTTCATATAGTCTTGATTCTTATTTGTGTTCATTTCAACTAGATTTATGCTTTCTTTGAGGTCTAGGAACATCCTTTATATTTTTTCTCTATACTCCATATCTGCGAGACTAACTAGGTGGTTGGCTATTTTTAGGTCATCAGAGTTGCCATCTTCATTCTCTAAGCCTGGTGTTGGCCTGAGTTATATTCCCATTGTCACAATTCCGTTGTGGATTTTTCTACATGTTGTGGTGGTATTCATTGGCTAGAAGATTTACGTGGCCTCAAAGCGGAGCAGCTGTGTTCCCCTGGCTTCATTCTTTGTGGGGGAATAGCTAACCTCTGAAGAACACAAGTCCTTAGGGAAGAATGGCAGAGAGAATCAAAATCCCAGGCTGCAGAACAGCAGAGAAGATCCAAGATGTCTGCCATATCTCAGGGCAAACAGCAGAGACCAGTTTTACTGTCTGTGAGTGGGACGGCTCATCTTTGAAAAAAAACCCCCACTATTTTCTTTTGTTTTTGTTGGTAGTGGCAGTTTTTGGGTCACACTGTTGATGCTCAGCTCTGCATCTCCAGGAATCACTCCTGGTGGAGCTTGAGACTATATGGGATGCCAGGGATCAAACCAGGATTGGCTGCATGTAAGCCAAGCACCTTTACCCTCACCTTCATATTATCCCTTTGGCCTACACTAAATATTTTTGTGAGGGAACCTGGTGGTGCACCACATGGGACTTTTTCTGCTCAAGGCCTTCTGCATCCACCTTGAACTAGGCATGCTCAAAATCTTTTTCAAAATTGTTTCTAGTTCAGTCTTCTCAGAACTCGTAAGCACCCACGCTCACCTCAGAACTATAATTTTAAATTTTTAAAAAGAAAAGAAAGGATGAAAAAATTGTTTATTCTTACTGTTCATACATTCTTGATGTTGGATCTACTTTCTTGGAGATATCCTAGATTGCTTTTCCTAGACTTAATGACCACTTTTCTTCTATTGTCATCTTTTGCATTTCTCAGGCCTTTTAAACTGTTCTCAGGAGTCTAAAAGCGAGAACCCTGAATGTGACATCATTTCTGAGGCTATCCTTTCTGTGTTGTCTCTCCTTTTCCCTCCTCCTACCTCTTCCTCTCCCCCCCCTCCTCCTCTCCCTCCCAGCTCAGAAGTGGAAAAAGTGGGAACAGACTGGTTAATTGTAACCAGAGTTTCCTAGTACTGAGTCTGCTATAAAAGTCCTTAAAGATCCACAGTGGAGTGACCATAGAGCAACAGAATGTTTCGTTGTCATTTTTATTCATGTGCAGGTTTTTTTTTTCTCTTGGCCTGAAGGCTTGGAGTTCGATTCCCTGCCAGATTTGCTCATATTTCTTTTGGGATATGCTGCCTCCAATTTCTGGTGCTTTTAGCTATGCTGTAGGTACACAGAGCTCTTTGCTCAGGGATCACCCTTTGCCTGCTTTGGGCACTGCCTCAGTCAACTGGTGGATGATCGTTCCCTCTTCACTTCTGACAGCACTTAGGGAACATGAACTTATTCTAGTAGTCTCCAAAATCACTGCTTATTAGCTGTAGATGGTTATCAAATCAATAAAGAGCTAAAAGGTCTTGCCTTTGTTATTTTCTATGTGGCAGTGAGATTAGTCTTGTTCAAGCTGATGATGTTTCTTTCAGCCTTTTGAAATTGTTCAGAGGTAAACTCAAAAGTTTCATAGGAACTCAGCAAGAGGGAGAACTGTGGTGATGCGCAAGATATCTATAGACACTGCAGATAACTAAATGAAGAAGTCAAAACATACCCTGCAGAAGGCCCAAGGAAGCCAACCATTAGCACCAAATCTCTGCCCTAATTTCTTGCTCAGATTTCTCTGCATTAAACTACATGTGTCTTGTCCTCAAGAATCCAATCTTCACTTACAAATCACTTGAATACCTCTCTAGTTACATGTATACCCATATATATTTTACCCTTGACCCTGCTGAGAAATAGGGTCACATTTGACACATATAAATAAAATTTCACTTAATATTATTAGTTTATAGATTGCTTTGAGGTTTCTTTTCTCCTCTTCCTGTATTTCTTCCTCTTCTTCCACTTCCACCTTTTCCTCCTCCTCCTCCTCCTCCTTCTCTTCCTCCTCCTTCTCTTTCTCTATCTTCTTTGGGTCATATCTGATTGTGCTCTGGTGCTTGGGTGTGTCTCCAACTGGTCCTAAAGGAACCAGCCTTGTAGTGCTGTATGTTTTCTTCTTTTCAAAAAATTTTTAGAAAGATTCAAAGATATGTATGATAACTAATGCTTCATTGCCTCAGTTTTAATTATCTATAAATGGATATAATTATACCTACCACATAGTGTAATTATGAGCAATAAATGAGTTAATTTTTATAAAGGACTCAGAGCCATGTCTAGAACACCAAAATTCCAGACAAGTTTTAAAAAGTGGAGCAATGTAAAGAAAAAAAAAAGACAGGGGCCGGAGAGATAGCATGGAGGTTAAGGCGTTTGCCTTTCATGCAGGAGGTCATCGGTTTGAATCCCGGCGTCCCATATGGTCCCCCGTGCCTGCCAGGAGCAATTTCTGAGCCTGGAGCCAGGAATAACCCCTGAGCACTGCCGGGTGTGACCCAAAAACCACACACACACACACACAAAGACAAATTTAAAGCAAGTGAGAAGGATGAGGTAGCTAAACAATAGAAGGTATAAAAAAAATTCTCAGGAAATAATTCTGAGAACATTTCTTCCATGAATGAAAGCAGAACTTTGGGGGGTCTGTTGCAAAATAGAAAAAGTGAATAGCTGATATATGAAATCCATAATATAAATAATAGATATTTCTTATACTAAAACAGAAAAATGTACCCCCATGTTCTATTGTTTTTTATTATTTCATAGTTTAATAAAATAACATCTTTTATTGTGTATGTCTCATCATCCCAGTCATACCAGGAACAGTTATTTTATAAGAAACTTTTATAAATAAAGATTTTGCGCAGAAACATCAAGGGCTAATCTGTAGAAGGGAGAGCATTGTAGGTTACTTGCACAGTCTTTCTTTTATAATTATTTTTGGGGCCACACCTAGAAGTGCTCAGGGGTTACGCTGCTGGCACTGCACTCAGGGATCACTCCTGGAGGAAGTGGGGGACTCTATGAGATGCTGGCAATCAGATTCAGATAGGCCATGTGCAAGGCAAGTGCCCTATCCACTGTACTTTCACTTGGGCCCCTTTCCTCTCAGAACTCCATTATCTAAAACTTTAAGAAAAGAATGATGGGAGTGAACTCAGCACACAGTACTTGGTGTCTATTTAATAAACAAATAAAATTCTTTACCTTTGCCATCTTTCTTGAAAATTTCCCTGCAGTGGGAAATAATATATATGTTTTTTGATTTGTATTTGGTGAACTTAAAACATGATTAAACCTGGATGACTCAGTATCCCTGTAATGAACATCAGTGATGGCCTCAGGGGATACTGAAATGCATCAGCTTGTTTGCTCCCACACTCTAATTTAGAATGATGTGTCTCTTATTTCAACGCATGTTTTGAAGTTCTTGCTCGTGCACTCAAAGCTCTTGTCTTGTTTATTTTTGGTTATAACCAGTAAGCCTGTTTCTACCGGTCTTTTTCCTTTTCTAATATTTGTTGATCTTCTCATCAAAAAAAGAGAAATCGGGGTTTGGAGAGACTTTATATTGAGTAAGGTACTTGCTCTGCACAGGGTTGACCTTGCTTTGATTCTCAGCACCCATATTGTTCTGAGGACCCCAGGAATGATCCCTGAACACAGAACCAGGAGGAGAAAGCCTTGAATATCACGGGATATGGTTCCAAAACAAAAACAAACAAACACAAAGACCAAAGAAAAAGATTTCAGAATTAAAGTGTATATCAGATCAATGAGCCTGGGGCTCATCAAAGCCTCTCTTTCTCACTGTCTCTGGATGTAGTGAAAAGAAAATGACTTCCCGGTTTGTCTGAGATTTGG
This sequence comes from Suncus etruscus, assembly GCF_024139225.1. NCBI lineage: Eukaryota > Metazoa > Chordata > Mammalia > Eulipotyphla > Soricidae > Suncus > Suncus etruscus. The sequence continues at coordinate 154,997,155 of NC_064849.1, read as the reverse complement.
AGAGTTGTATTCAATTTTCATGGGGTGATTTCATTATTTACGCAAATTATTTGTAGGTACTTGGAGACTTTTTCCAAAAATCAAAATACACCACTTCCCTGTAATAAATGGGCTTCATAGCCAGTGATCGTGACATTCACATTTGGCTTGCTCAATGTACTTATTGTAAGGTCATGCTAAACAACATTACCTCAGCTAGAAGCACTGCTTTAAAAGTCAAGGCCAAAGGTAGCCAAGTAAGTACCCTTCACTGCCACCATGGAGATCACCCCCAGGACTCACTGACCTACACACCCAGAGCTGTCCAATGCTGAGCTTGAATAGAAAGCACTTAGGAATATTTTTGAAAGGGACAACAAAAAGGCATAGGTTACATAACAGTGTCTTTAGTATTTTGTTAGCAGCATGAGCAAGCATAACAGGTCAGTTTTTATTTTTATTTATGTATTTATTTGGTTTTTGGGCCACACCTAGTGGTGTTCAGGGTTTATTCCCAACGCTGTGCTTAAGGATCAATCCTGGCAGGTTTAGGAAACTATATGGGTACCAGGGATTGAGCTGAGTCAGCCACATCCAAGACAAACACCCTACTCACTGCACTATTGATCCGGCCCTATTTTTATTTATTAATTTATTATTTGAGTTTGGGGGTACACTTAGGGTGCTCAAGAATCACTGCTAACAGGGATCAGGGGACCCTATGTGGACCTTATGTGCTTAGGATGAACCAGTGTGGGCCCCATTGCAAGGCAAATACCCTACCCCTGTACTATCTCTACAGACCTGAGATCAGGTTTTGTTTGTTTGTTTTGTTTTGTTTTCGCTTTTTAGGCCACACCTGGTGACACGCAGAGATACCCCAAGTGTCTGGCTTGGTGGGGGGGGGGCATATGGGACACCAGGAGATCGAACCGTGGTCTGTCCTAGGTTAGCACATGCAGGTAAATGCCCTACTGCTTGCACTACCGCTCTGGCCCTGTGAGATCAGTTTTAAAATGAATGAATGGGGCCAAAGAGATAGAATAGCGGGAGGCCATTTGCCTTGCACCTGGGTTCGATTCCTGGCATCCCATATGGTCCCCAAGCCTGCCAGGAGTGATTTCTGAGCACAGAGCCAAGAGTAACTCTTGAGTGTTGCCGGGTGTGGTAAAAAATAAACCAAAAAGTAATAAAAACAATAAAGTGAATGAATGCAGTTGAGTGACCTTGAAAAGCAGACTGAAAATCTCCAGAACAAGGATGAAAAGAGCCTGTTTAAGAAAAGAAGCCTGGGGACTGGAGAGATAGAACAGTGGGTAGCTGTACATGGCCTACCTTGGTATATCCTTGGCATTCCATATGGTCCCCCATGCGTGCCAGGAGTAATTTCTGAGAGCAAGCCAAGAGTAACCCCAGAGTGCTGCCTGTTTGGTCCAAAACACTAAAAAATAAAAATAAAGAGGCACAGGGCCTGGGGCATTAGGATACTGGGTAGAGCATTTACCTTGCATGCACCTGACCTAGGTTTGATCCCCAGCATCCACTATGATCCTCAAAGTACCATTAGGATTTATTCCTGTGTGTAGAGCTAGGATTAAAACCTGAGCATTGCTGCGTGCGGCTAAAATAAGCAAAATGAATAAATAAAATTTTAAAAGAGGCAAAGACTTTTTTTGTCTGTAACTCATAATAAAAAATTTGATTAACCTTAGTTTATCAATAAAAATAAAATTAAATTACCAGCTAATATAGTTATACTGTTTATTAGCTAAAATTAAACCTATAATTCTGACAGAGAATATTAGTGATTTGGGATGAATCATGCAGGGTATCCCATTCCTCTAAATTTCATATCAAACAGGTCATACTTCTGCTGTTTCATTCAAAAAGAAAGAAAGAAAAAAAGGAGGAAGAGGAGGGGAAGGAAAAGGAGGTGGGAGAGAGTATCTGCAGGCAGTAAGCATAATAGAGGTTCGGGTGCCTGGCTTACATGCATCTGAGATGGGCTCGATTCTCTGAGAACTTCCAGATCTTAAGCAGCCAGGAGTAAGCTCTGGGTGGAGCCTGATACTGTGAGCTGTCAGGATGGATGATCCTGACACATGGATAGATGATCACTGGATGAGCAAGAGAGAGAGAGAAAAGAAAAAAAGAAAAGAGAAAGAAAAATTGAAGAGAAAGAACAAGTGAGTGTGAGAGATGGGAAATGGAAGAAAATTAAGAAAATTTGAGGGTTTTCCCTCTGGCAAATGTTACTACTAACATAGTAAACAAATAAGTGTATTTAAAATCTTATCAAATTTAGTTTACACTCTACTTTTAAGCATATTCTTTCCATTTAAGCCAATAATCTTTGCTAGCAATTGAGCTTGTTACTGCTTGCTGTGACTTGATTCATGATGTGAAATATTTATTAGCCCACTTGTCTCTGGAAAAGATAAAATGTTATTCTATAGCTATCTGATAGCTGAAATGTCTTGCCATGTTTCTACCATCTTGAGTCATCTGCTTTTCTCTAAGATCTAAATGCACTTTTTTCTGTATTAAATGACTTAGGAGAGGGTGATCATGTACATTGAACCATTCTTGCTACCTTGGAATAAATCTCACTTGATCATAGATCATAGTCTTATGTTTTTGATGTACCATTCATTGAACTTGGTTTGCAAAAATTTCTTCAAGTTTCTTTGAATCTATGTTTACCTGGGATAGTGATCTAGGAACCTTTTAAAATTAAATTTCTTTATTTTAAACACTGTGGTTTAGAGTTGTTTAGTATTCCACTATGAATGTAAAATGCCCTCCAATGTGGTCATCAGTTTCCCAACCTCCCTGAAGCCTGCACTTGGTAGATAGGAGTAATTTCCTTAATGTTTTGGGTAATACTACTGTGAAATCAGAATTAAAATTATGGAGTGTTATGTCATGACACATGTAGCTGCTCAGTTCACAAATTTGAGAATCTGTCATGCTGAGTGATGAATTCAGATGGTAATAGCAGTAGGCCCCATCAGAGGGCCCCAGTGAGATCAGCAAGGTTGTATATCCGTGAGATTTTACTGCTAATTGGGCCTCTCTTAAGAGTTCTAGAGTGATCTAGAAACTTTAAAGAAATGTCTTTGTTGCCGTTGGCATTAGACATATAATTACAGTGTTCATCTCATAGAAACTGTAAGGCAGAGCTTCTGTTTCTTAGAATTTCTGGAAAAGCATAAGAAGGAAAGAACTTTTATTTGGAAAGAAATTTCTTGCATCATCTTAACTATATTTCTTGTAATGTGCCTGATTATGCATTCCCACCTGAACTCAAACGAGTCACTGCCAGGTGGGCATGAGGTCGTGTGCTGCATCTCTTAGGCTGGCTCCTGCCTAGCAGGGTCTGGTCAGGCTGACCTGCTCACTGGGTCCCCAGAAGCCTGAGGCCACCCAGTGAGCCAGGTAGCACTAAATTCTACAATGACAGAGGCCTCAGGGCTAGAGAAAATCAGGGAGGTGTTCAAAGGACTGTGTGTGGTGCCTGGGATTAAACTCAGCTGGCTGCATACAGAAAAAGTCTTACCCATTGTACTACTTACTACCTTCAGATTTGGCTCCAGAATAGCTATTTTTGTTTGCTTTGGGGCTATAGCTGGTCGTAATCAGGGTTTATTGGGATAACTTTTTTTGTTTGTTTGTTTGTTTTTGGATTTTGGGTCACACACACCCGGCGGTGCTCAGGGGTTACTCCTGGCTGTCTGCTCAGAAATAGCTCCTGGCAGGCACGGGGGACCATATGGGACACCGGGATTCGAACCAACCACCTTTGGTCCTGGATCGGCTGCTTGCAAGGCAAACAACTCTGTGCTATCTCTCCGGGCCCGGGATAACTTTTGATGGTGATAGAACCATATATAGTGCTGAGATTCAAACCAGGATAGCCACATGCAAGGCAAATTTCTTAATCCCTGGGATCTGGCCCGCCCCAGATTTGTTATAGGGACCCCCAGCACCACCCACCCTGGGAGCGTGAGGCTGATGGAACCTGGATTTTGAGAGGTAGAGATATTATCCCAAGTCAGCTTTGAGGGAGATCAGTTTAGAGAGTGAAAGAGAGAAAGATGTGGCAGAAGCGGAAGTCTAATAACTTTCCTTAGGGCCTATGGCCCCCTGCTCTTGAGTGACATAAGATAGCTTTGAGCTGACAATACCATGTTTGGGTGAGTATAAATTAGGTTTTGTTGGTGAAAGTACAGTGTCTTGAGCAGTTATTCCCTCTCCAGCATGAGGGAAAATGTTTTGAAAAATCAAGTATATAAAGGATGTAGATGATGCTGGTGATGTCGGATCCCAGATAAGTAGAGCACTTATCCAAAGCCTCAGCAAGCCACTTTTGGAAGATAACTGGATTTATTTTAGTTGAGAGTGGCATACTTAAAAAGTGCCTCAGTCAATCACATTATGGCGCTAGAGGTAAGGTGTCTGCCTTGCAAGCGCTAGCCAAGGAAGGAAGGCGGTTCAATCCCCTGGCGTCCCATCTGGTCCCCCCAAGCCAGGGGCAATTTCTGAGTGCTTAGCCAGGAGTAACCCCTGAGTGTGGCCCCCCAAAAAAACAAAACAAAAAAAAGTGCCTCAGCCAATTAGCGGAAAATAGAGCGTAAGCTTTGTGTTTAGCTACAAAGGGAATGGTGGCTTATATTTTATAGCAACTTGACTAAGGGATGTCTACGGAGCTGGTCAAACATTGCTTATGGGAGTGTTTGAAAATGTTTCTGAAAAGCTTAGAATTGATTGGGCATGGTAGAAAACCCATACCAATGAGGTTCTCTCCATCCAATTCATGAGACCTGAAGGAAAGAAAACAAATGAGGGAGGCACGTTCTTTCCTTCTTCTCAAGCTGAATGTTTCTCTTCTGCTTTCAGATGTCAGAGCACCTGGACCCATGGCCTTCAGAGCCTTTTCACTGGGGTGGTCAGATCAGCAATTAACTCTTCTCATTCCCCTGCTCAGGCCTTTGTATTCAGAATTACTGTCTTTATGCCTAGGCAATCCATGTACCTATGTATCTATCCATCCATCCATCATCTTATTATTTACTAATACCTACTGATAATATATTCTATTGTTCCTTTGGAAAATTCTAATTGAGATTATTCCCCCTCCTACCTCTGCTTTTCTTCATAAATACTGCAAGGCTGCCTAACTTTTAGGTTTCTACTTATTAACTAACTTTTCTCTACCATCACTTTTACCCTTAACTTTGTTATTTTCTCCTTTCCAGTTCTTTCAACCCCTTTCATGAACTTTCTTCCATGTTGACTTTTTCATAGTGCCTGTGTGCAATTTCTCCCAACTTTCCTCATTTGGGAAAAAAATCTTAAGAACCAAGAGGTCTTTACCTATCTGGGCGAATCCAAGTCTATTAAGGATTTCTCTTTCCTGTCTCTATTTTCCACAGGAGGTTCAGAATAGACAAAAATATTCTATCTGGGCTACTCTGAACATTATCCTCGAACAAAAGTCACATTTCAGGATGTCCCCAAATTTCTAAACCCAGAAAATACTGTTCCCCAGAATCTCCCAACCAGGAAGCACAAAGAACACACAGGGTTCATGCTGCTTTCAAAGAAGCAAAGTACATATCCTGGGTCTATGACTCCATCTGTTATTAAAGACACATTCGTGATTACAGAAATACTGGTTTGTTCGCAACTGCTCGAATTCAAAGAGGAAAACTTAACTGCAATTGTGTGAGCAGTGGTGAGTTTGTGGGCCAGTGGTGCAACATCTCCAGTGATGAGATAACTCGGTCTGCTCTTGTTTTTCACCTCCTACCAGCAGGTGTCACTATAAACACAGGACAAATGTTTCACAGCATGGCATGTCATTTTATTTTTCTAGCATAATAATTTAAAGTATTTACACACTGCACACTCACTGTTTTACACAGATACTTATTCATATACCTATGAACCACATCTAAAGGTTTCTTTGCAAAGACTCGACAACACAGGGGTGGGGTTCCAAGCATAAGAAAAGGTGGAAAAAAAATACTGAGTCTTTTAAAGACAGCCATGTGGAGCATCTGTGAAAACCAGTGTTTCTCCTCTAAGTCTTAAGTATTTTCCAGGAGGCCTTTGAGCAGCTGCCCATGGGTGGGTACAAACCCCATACACTTCTGATTGAGAAAGGTTTTGAGAACCAAGGAGTAGTTTCTCTACAAATCCTAGAAAAGAAACAGGAGAAAAACCAATCTGTTCTTTATCAAGAGAAATATCTGCATTTTGGAAAGTTGCCTGTGGGAACGGCCAACATGGTACAGGGCCACCAAGAGTGGGAGAATACACTGGAACAAATACTATGCTCCAGGATGATGCTTATGCATCCTTCCTAACTAAAACACCAGGAGACAAACAGCCAATATTCTTAAGTAGCAGAGAGATCTTTTGCCCACCTGGACAGGGAAAGGGATTTTAATCATATAAAATGCCCCTACAATCGGAATCGGATTCTACTACTGTTTTTACGTCACTCTGAATACTAGTTGCACAAAAATAGTGGTTAGAAATATTCCATTTTCCCTTCTTTGTTCTATTCAATTTATAAAAGAAAACTCTTGGCTCGTCACAGCTTCAGAGCCTGGCACATTGTTCCAGAGGTGAACCAAAGCAGTCAGAGCTCAGAGCTAACAGTCCTGGGTAGCCCTGCTCAGTTTCCAGAAAGACATCATGGGTTTAGGCTCCAACTTGCTGGGCACTGAACCTTGATTTGCAACTAGGATGTGGATGGATCTCTCCCTACTTGGTGGGATGACTCTCTGCTATGGAGAGGGGGTAGGGGTGCCTTAGCACTCTGCATGGTGGAGGATCACCAAGTCTCACCCTTTTTCCTTGCCAGCCTGGGCCTCTGGCTGGGCAGAACCACCAACTGATGAGACAAGGCAAAAGGAAAACAAAAGCTCTGGCTACAAATAAGCATAGTCCTGAGCTAATTCCTTCATAACTAAAGAATTCAGATGTTTACTCTACAATGGTAAAGCTAAGTTCACTAGCTTCAGTTTGCACCAATGGAAACTAGAATCAAGTTCAGAACGGTGGATTCCCGTCCAGAGACAATGAAAACCTTACCCTAGCCTATACATTAAAAAGCCTTGGAAAGAATCTTCCCTTCTGCCATCCTTGTTCTCCTTCATAAGGGAAGGCCAACAGGATGGAAGATACAAGAAGATACTTTGACCCCTAAGGATATTTCACCAGGCTGTATGGATAAGAGGGGGCATTTCTGAGCCCTGGCAGCAGCCCCACTTTCCTAGACTACGTGGACTTGGGCACACCACGGGACCTGGGATTGTCCGCAGTGCAGACCTGACTGACATCACAGGTCAAATGCTAAAGCCGGCAACCCATCTGGGTCTCACGAAAACCCATCTCCAACAATAGGACCCCAGCAGCCGAGGGCGAGGACCGAAAAGGGGCGCCCCAGACAAATCAAGATTGCAAGACTGTTTGCTCACCGTAAGAGAGAACTAAAAGAGGGTAGGCCATTATCTAAATGGGCAGCTAGTTTGGCAACGGTGTGTGGATCTGGGGGCTGGCGAGATGCCAGGTACTGTGGTCCAAGTACCCTCACTGGCCCCCTGGACTTGGAGAAACAGTAGTTTGGTAGGATCTGCCCGAATACATGCTCGCCCTCAAACGGAGCCATGGTGCTCAACCCGGGGGCGCCCCTGCTTGGGGTGTCAGCTCAGCGCGTCTTTCCAGTGCAGAACAGGCAGAAGACGGGGAACAAGGGAAGGCTAGAATGGGAGAGAGGGGGCAGGAAGGGATCCCAGTAGTGACCCTGGGGACGGGCTGCGCCTACGCATGGTACATACTAACCAGGTACACACATAAATATTTAATATATAAAAAATAAAGTGCTTTCTAACAGGCCCCCGGGTGGGGGCATTATAAAACATTTCACGAAACGGCCAAACAGAACGGGTAGAGTCAGAGGGGAAGCCCCGCGCACAGCAGGGTGGTGTGAGAGTCCGGGCAGGGTCAGGCCCATGCGCCTTTGTTCGGGGAGCGCAATCCCTTAGGGCAAGTCGGAGTTGGAGCTGGGTATGGCGTGGCCCTACAGTGCCAGGGCCAAGATGATCGCCAGCAGTCCCGCGCCCACCCACAGCTGTGGGGGCTCCGCGTGACCACTGCGCGGGGGCAGGTGCCAGCGCTCACGGCGTGGGTGCAGCAACCGCACGTCCGCCAGGGCACTGAGCGCGGCAGCTGAGAAGTTGGTGTCGCCGGTGGTGAGCAGGTCGAAGACACACGACTGGAAGTATATGTCTCGCTGTGGCATGGTGTCCCCACAGCGTGCGCGGGCGCTCTGCAGTGTGAAGCCTGCGGGGCCCTGCGCCGTGCCCGGGCCGTCAGCGATGCGCTCAGCCGCGGGGCAGCCGCTCACGCACAGCTGCAGGTCGTGGCTGTCGTCGTGGGCCAGAGCCAACGAGGCGGGCATGCGCACAGCCAGTGTCAGGTAGCGGCCCAGCTGGCGCACCAGCACGGTGCTGGCGAGGTGGCGCGCGTGAAGGGCCACACGGCCGCCCTCCCGTGCTTCGACGCGGACACTGGTGCCGCCTGCACTGCCGTCCATGAAGGCAGCCGGCACGTCGTCTGTCACTGCTTGGTACACCTTCTGTTCAGTGCATGCGCCGTGGGCCTTGAAGATGACGGTCACCTGCAAGGGAAGGGTCACACGGTGAGTAGGGAAGGCTTGTGCTGCCTGAGCTCTGCTGTACCCCCAGACCCCAAAGGTCGGAGGCGGCGTGACCACCAGGCTTGGAACTCAGATCCTGGGCCCTGGCTTTTCTCTGGGGCCGTCTATTCACCAGTCACCCCCTGTCTGTGCCCCAAGACATCAACACCAACCTTACAATGGTTGAAGAACAAAGAACCTAAAGAGGCTCCAGGACCCATGCACTTACCGGGTGATTCCTAGATGGGCCTTTTATGTCCCAACCTAGGCCCTCCAATGGCAGATCTGCCGCTCCCTTCTGTGTGCAGAGACATGTTAGGCTCTCAAGGGAGGGAGAATGTGTGTGGGGTGAGGGGCTTCCTGGTAATTCCAGTACCGCAGGACAGATCCCTATGTCTCAGTAACTTAGGATTTGCTGTCCAGAAGGGCAAAGCCCTCCGCCTAAAAGATGAATCTGTAGGCGCTCAGAATGGGGCCTAGTCACAGGCAGAGACTGAGACACATGCTGGGTTGTCCCTAGTCATGCACCAGTCCTGGGTCACACAGACAAACCCTGGAAAGGAAGAAGGCTGAGAGCCCGTGCCCCTGACTTGGCTGCAATGACACAAAGGACCTCCCAGTATGCTGACCCAGGTATAGGCATCAGGGAAGGACCCCATGGACTGGGATCTCTGAGTTACACAAGGGGGAGAATGACCCCCGCCAAGAACCGGGGCTGCACTGTGAGATTTGTGCCACCACCAGTAACGGAGGCAACAGCTCATTTATCCTCCAAGAAGCAAAACCAAACAAAAAACCTCCAAAGATCAGGTGACTGGAGGGGCCAGTGGACAAGCGAGGGGCTGGCGACGTCAGAGTCCTGCGGGCTAATCTGAACAACAGACCCTTGTGGGCCACTACCAGCCTCACCTTCACTGCTGCTTCCCCCCACCCCGCCCACATTTGCTCACAGTTTAATTCCATATGTTCCCACTGGTGTGACTTGACTGGAATTTTCCTGCCACTTCATTTGACTTCAGCCAGTTGGAAAGCCAGCTCCGAACCAGCTGCGCTGTGGCCACTGGTTAAACTCATGTCCATTGTTTGCAGCTGCCACTGAAGCCAAACAATGGACGAGGAGACCAGACGGCCTGGTTGCTCCCTTCCTAATTCATCCATCCTGCCTTCTCACATTTCAACACCTAACAATCCACAGAAGGTTTGGCAGTGGATGATTTCAGAACGTTTCTTTTCTGAATCCAACCATAGGGCCTTCCAGAGGGCCTGGGGGTCTGGTGCTAGATATCTAAAGAGACTATGAAATAGATTTATTTGGTGGCTTTGAAGTCAGCTTGACAAGTCAGCTAAGGCAAGCAAGAATCCCTTGGAGGGACAAAGATGAATTCAAGTCAACTTCACATCTGATTGCGGCCAGGGCAACCTGACAGAGGGCAGTATTGAGCTTGTACTACAAGGCAGTAAGAACTTTTCATACCTTCAAGATGAAAAAAAAAAAAAAAAACGGGCTGGAGAGATAACACAGTGAGAGCTTTTGCCTTGCACAAGGCCAATGCAGGATGAGCCCCAGATCAATTCCTGGCATCCATATGCCTGCCCCGCCCCCCAGCCTGCCAGGAGCAATTTCTAAGGGCAGAACCAGGAGTAACACCTGAGTGCCACCGGGTGTGACCCAAACACCAAAACCAAACAAACAAACAAACAAAAAAAGCAAGGCCGGAGCAGTATGGGGCACTTGCCTTGAGTATGGCTGACCTAGGACGGACCTCAGTTCTATCCCCGTCACATATGGTCCCCCAAGCTAGGAGTGATTTCTGAGTGCATAGCCAGGAGTAATCCCTGAGTATCACTGGCTGTGGCCCCAAAAATCAAAAAATAAAAGGACTTTTCATGTACTCATTACCCGCTTAATGGGAATAGTCACACTCTGACATGAAACTTCCACAATAGCTAAGCAGCATGTCTAATGTAAGGAGCCCAACTCTGACACCAACTAGACATTGTCTGAAAAGAGCCAAGTTCTTTTCCGTTCACTTTAGGGAAAAAAAGAGAAAGTGGTTTTGTTGGGACCACAAAGTAGAGTAATCTAACCCCAGATAAGTACCCAGAGGCAAGGAAAGGTGGGGGTGGGAGATGGTCCCACCTATTTTAGCAACCACAAGCCTCAGTAAAGCACACTCCAATGTGGGGCTCATTTCAAACCATCCCCCACCTGCCATTATCTGTGCCTCAAACTCCCACACTGCTACAACATCAACTTAAACTCAAACTTCATCTTCATTGTCGCAGAAACACTTGCAAAATGGCCCAATTCCCCTGCAGACTTTGATCTAATTTCTTTGGCAGCACGGTAGCAAGATATGAAAACTTGAGGAGGAAGTGGAGGAGGAGCCCGTTTCAGAGAAGGAGAGGCCCTTTCTGAATGGCTTGTCTCCTGCAGTTTAAGCAAGTACTGAAGGGATACCTGGTATGGAACAAGGTGAAACATTCAGTTCTATGAAATTGTGTAATGCAACTTCACTTCACAAACAGCTCCTAAAAGCCAATACTCAGCTATGGAAGAAGCTGAAACACATTGTCAGATTATCTTCCTCTTAAAAAAAAAATAAATAAAACAGTTGGTTCACTTTAGTAACTCTAACTAAAGAAACAAAAAACCCTACTGAAAATGTAATCAGAACTTTGGGAAATTCCAAAAGTGTTATGTTTCCAGTTAGCAGCTATCCGAGTGTGAAAAACAGGGACCCTAAAAACCAATGGTTCTCAAACTACGGCCCGTGGGCCACATATTGTATTTATTCCCATTTTGTTTCTTCACTTCTAAATAAGATATATGCAGTGTGCATAGAAATTTGTTCATAATTTTTGTTTTTACTATAATCTGACCCTCCAACAGTCTGAAGGACAGTAAACTGGCCCCGTTTAAAAAGTTTGAGGACCCCTGCAGTAAAAACTGTATTCTAAAGCTCTCAAACAAATGATTCAAGAAAACGGCCATGCCCCAACCCCCCACGATCGGATCCATATGCTGTAATAACTCAATTTGGCACATCCATCCCATTTATTATTGATGGATGGCATTTCTGTGCATTTAAAACATCAATGCCTTTTGTTAAACCTCCCCCACCTCAGACAAACTACTTTAGTCCTCCTCGTTCATTTTTAATGCCTCACTCCCGATATCTTCACCACCCACAAGGTCTATTAGGGAGAGAGAGATAGCAAGTACAAATCAACTTTTCAACACTGGAAAGGAAGCAGGGCTTCAAGGATTGCTATGAAATGTCAAAATGGCATGGCTCTTGCCTCTCGCCTCTCCTTTCCCATCAGGGAAGAAAAAAGAAACGAGATTCAATAAAAATAAGGCAAATAAGTGGCCACCAAAAGGCCTGTGCAATGTAGACAGCTCTTCCCAGCCTCAGCAGAGCCAGGATTCAAAGAAGAACATGCCCTCCCACCCCCATTTCCTTATGAGGTGGTGCACTTACCTACTTGTGCCTATTGTATTTCAGAACAAACATTATAGGTGTTTAACTGGCCGCTCTAGGCTCTGCTGCAGGACTTTGGCTGGAATTATCAAAGACCAGAACTGGACTCTAACAAGGAACTCCGGGTTGGAAACCCGAATGAAAGTGGTCACAGAGACCAGCCCTGTGCCTGGCTTTCCAGGTCCCAAACTTGAGCTAGTTTTCAGTGTGAAAAACCCAAACCTGGGAAGCTACAGAGAAGAGGCCCCTGGAAGCACCCCCTCTCTGTTTCCAGAAGTCACTACTCCATGTGGCCAGCAGGCCTCCCCTGGGTGGGCCAGGGGGATGGTGAGTAGCTTCAGAGAGGGCCTTTCTGAGTGGCTGCCCCTGAAACTGATGGCTTGGGACATAATCCACACCACTGGGAATCTTAGGTTACCTAGCCTCACTTCACAACCTGGCTCATCTAGAAAGGGAACATGAATACTTGCTTCCATGGACGCAGAGTTAAGAGGCAAGGGACTATCTTTTCTCAAATGTTTGTCATGGGGCAGGCAGATGACAAAGGCAGGGGAGTGACTAGAAACCATGTAGCCCTGTTAGAGCCAGATGAAAAGCCTCCAATCACCCACAAAGGCATCTTGTCCTGAGGCCCCTCTCTGCAGTACTGACCCAGCCTACCATGCTAAGTGGGGACTGGAGGGCTGCAGTAACCAGCGCTGCTGGGTTCAAGTCCCCCAGAGTGGTTGAGGGGACCCCCCAGGGAACTAGCTGATGAGAAGGGCAGCCTCAGTGGAACTGGAGGGTACTTGGCAGGGGACTGAGAAGGAAGTTCCAGGGCAGAAGGAAGGAATATAGTGAGGCCACCAGGACAATCCAGAGAAAAACGCATTCTGACATGGAGACAGATGAACTTAGGTGTGAGCAGCCATTCAGAGTACAACACCCATGAGGGATGGGGTGCAATCCACTTCCAGAGAGTGGTTTCTGTGCACATGGACAAAGGCAGGCTGCAAAGGGCCTGCCTGGGGGGAGGGGGAATCCTTATGGCCAGGCTCACAGAACCCCCTGCAACTCCTTAACACTGAGTCATATTTCCATCTGAGCAACTATGTGCGGGTTCTGGCTGTTTGGAGACACATAGACTGAGCCATGGGCAAGCTCTAGGTTGCCAAGAGTCTAGGACTGTTATCAGTCCCTCCATCCTGGGGGTCCAGTGTGGCAGGTCCTCAAACCCATGGGCATCCCCAACCAGTCGTTCTCCAACCCATTTATTTCTCACACGGGGAGGCAATTCACAAAATGAACACAAGGCTTTGGAGGGTTCATGATATATCCAGATGTTGCCACCTGTGGGTACATACAGTTTGGGTGCTCCAGCCCATTTATTATCATTTTTTTTTTATTTTTTGGTTTTTGGGTCACACCCGGCAGTGCTCAGGTCACACCTGGCTCTATGCTCAGAAATCTCCTCTGGCAGGCTCGGGGGACCATTTGGGATGCCGGGATTCGAACCACCATCCTTCTGCATGCAAGGCAAATGCGCTACCTCCATGCTATCTCTCCAGCCCCTATTTTTATTTTTCAAACTGACTCAGGAACAAAGGGGGCTCAGAAGTGAGGTCCGCATGCCTCCAGCAGCCAGCGACAAAACCAGCCACCACTGTCTGCCTGACAGACACCTCCCCACTTGCACCGGTCTCCCCCGTATTGCTCAGGGACAAAGACAAAACAGAGTGAAGTCCAGGTTTGAATGTGGCCAGTGGCCTCTGCCCAGTATACATGCCAAGTTCCAACAGCAAAAGGAAATCAGAACAGGGAGCAAGAATTCTGGCTCCAAACGACCAGTAGCTAACTGGGGAGCAGAGAGGTCCTCTGGCCATGGGGCAGCATCTGTTCCAGCGTCACCCCAAGTTCTTTCTAAAAACATAAGCAGCAGCACACCTGGTAAAGTGGCTGGATGAAAGAAGTCTGTAGCTAAGATGTGAGCTGCACTTGGGAATTTTCACTTACAGACAGGTTTGTTTGTTTGTTTTGGTTTAGGGGCCACACCTGGTGGTGCTTAGGGCTGACTCCTGGCTCTGTTTAGGGATCACTCATGGCAGGCTTGGGGGACCATATTTGTGCCAGGAATCAAAGCCGGGTCAGCTATGAGTAACGCAACTTTTCTACCCACTTTACTATGTCTCTCACCCATAAGTTTCCATTTACTGACAAGTTAAGCAGTTCAGAAAGTCCTTAAATCACCCCACCCACCAGAACACCAAAACAGTGGAAGAGCAAGTTCTACTGCAGTCAAAATAAATAAAGACAAAACGGGTTAAGGTAGCATTTTCCATTGTTGGACATTGGAGGTAATTCTTTTTACATGCCACATTCCGCACCAGCCAAACTGTTTGCTTAGCATTAATTGCAGCCAACAAAGAAAGCACCAATGTTTCCTTCTTGCCCCTTCCTCTCAAAATGTTGACGCAAAGAAAAGTGAACAAGGCAGAGAGAGAGATTTGGAAATGGGACAGAAAAACAAGTTCTAACTCTCAGCTGTGTATCAGACTTGGCCTCGAGCCTCCGGTTTAAACGGTGGGGAGTGTGGGCTTGTTTTAAAGCAGCAGAGGCCAGCTTGGCTGAGGCAGGCCGTAGGTTCATTTGCAGATGGGGAATTTTGAAGCCCCCCTGCATCCTTAATACCTCTTCACAACAAGCTTGTGACAGAGAGGGAAAAGCAAAGAGACGAAGGTCCAAAACACAAGGACCTAAAAACATACACATACAAACTAGGCATTACAGTGTTTAAAAGGCCACCAAATAGCATTGTCTGTCTCTCTTACCCCAAAGAATTCAAAGTGGGTCCAAGACTCACTCCCTTGAGTATTTCAATGGGCATGGACAAGGCCTTGTCTGGAGAGTACAGAATAAAGAGCTAGCAAGGCAGGCCAGTCATTTTACAAAATGGCTCAGTAAATACTTTCTCTTCCCTTTCCGGCCTCCCACCGCCGAGCACGTGCCACTGAAAATCCTTCCACCTCCAGGCAATTCGCTAAAATTATAAGAAGCAAAGTTGAGTAGTTCCTGGGCCGAAGACAGTACAATCCAGTACAAACAAAAACTGTGCAGGAAGCAAAAAAGGACAAATAAGAACAAGACCCACCAGGTGTTCCTGCCAGTTCCTGCTGCTCTGCACAACTCTGTTCGGCATCAGACTTGTTTCCACGAGCTCTCAAGATGAGACAGGGCCCCCCAAAATAGATTTATCCTGCTACTAGTGAGCCAGAGGCAGGCACAGTCCATCTTTCACCTGGCTTTCTGACCTTTCAACAGCTATGGCAAGCGGTTCTAAGAAACCGTGAAGAGGTGAGGGAAGGAGGAAGTGTTGGTGAGACAATATCAGGACAGAATGTGGCCTGGGAGACAGTAAGCACAGGGGTAAAGTGTCAACATTTTCACGACCTGTGTTCCAACTCACAGCCCTTCAATCTAGGCCTCCCTTCTAACCCTCCTTGACATTGGAGACAAGTGGCTAAGTGGCAGCACTTAGAAGCAGCTTGTGGGACCCTACAGCACAGCAGGTAGGGCGTTTGCTTTGTGAGTAGCAGACCTGGGTTCAATCCCTGGTATCCCAGATGGTTTTCTGAACCTGCCGGGAGTGATTCCAGAGTGCAGAGCTAGGAAGTAACTAACACCTGAATTGTAGGGTGTGGCAAAAAACCAAAGACCAAAACAAAACACCCAAGAACCAAAAACCAAAACCAAACCCCAAAAAGCATGGGATTAAAACATACCTGCCAGCAGGATCTTGAAGATTCTCCTTAAGTGCCAATGTGATACACACATCTTTTTAATAAAGAGGATGAAAACATAACAGGTCATAAAACTGGCTACTCAAAAAAGAAAACTAGGCCCGAGGTTAAATCAGGCCACATTTCCAAACTCTGATGTCCAGATAGGCTTAAAATGACAGTTGAAAGCCTTCACATCACAAGCTTATCTGATTCTGACTTTGTAACCAACAAGAACACCGTTCTACTTGCCCTCATGCCTGGTGGTTGGTGTGCCCACAGAATTGTTTCTTCTTTAGAAAGTGAAGTTAGGCTTATGAGCAGGGGTGCTCAGGGGCTGGGAAAACACCGCAGTGTCATATCCTAACTGGTAGACAACCAACAAGAACAGAACTGCAAAGTCTGCAACTGGTTCAGAGCCACGCTGCGTCTTTCTGAAGCCCTAGCTTAGGGTTCGAACCTGGTGAAGAAAAACGATTAGGAAATATAAAAAGCTACACACATGCCACATAGGCAAGGCCTCTCCTAGACTCTTAGGGCACAGAGAGGCCCAACCGTAGGACAGGGGTAACCGGCTGGTTTCAACACAAGCAGCTAAAAAGGACGTAAAGTCTGTGGTGGGTCTATAAAAGGATCTGCCATCACTTCTAATCTCTCCAACTGCTTCTAATTCTGTTAACACACTGAAGTGAAGGATAAGAAAAAGAGTGATAGAAAAATGACAGGAATAACTTAAAATACAAGGAAAAACAGAGTGAAAATAGCCAATCACTTGTACACAAGAATGCTTAAGAACACTCCCATAATTTCACGGTGCAATAAAACATTCCTGAAGCTTTCTGGAAAAAGCACTTCTTCACTGTACTTGAAAGACTGGAGATTTTAATGTCTATACCAGGGAAACAAAGTGAAGAATCCAAAGAGAAACTGCAGAATCTATTCTCCAAACCACCTTCTGGACTTGCAGAAGTTTCTTGAGTTTCCTTAGAAGCAGAGGGAGGAAATGGTGATGAAAGAAAGGCAAAGGGCATGTAGAATCTGGGGCCACTGAATTACACATGCCACCAGGTAATTGTGTTGATTTCTGGGTTGGGCCCAGACTTAATGCTTTTCTTTCCTACATGACACAACTGGCAGCCTAACACCAGCCTCTCCTTCCCATTAACTGGTTCCTACAGTCCCCAGGAGAGTAACAGACCAGATCGGTCTCCCCTAGAGGAATCTGCAATCTGCATATGGGGAAGTCCCACAAATGCCCAAGAAACCCCTCTCTGACCCCACAACCAAGGCCTCAGTTTCCCAGAAGGAATGAGAGAAAACAAACAACCGGGGCTAAAGCCACAGGAAACATGTGGGAAATGGAAAAGGCATGGCCAGCTGTTTTTGCCTCTTGGAGCACAAATGGCTTCACTTTTACCTTCCCTGTTCTGCTTTGTCTCTCTGGGAAGGAAGTGGCTTGTTTCTCAAGGCACATAGGTGAAGAGATCTGGCCTGCCCCAAAATCCTGATGCCCTGTATCCAAGGACCAATGACAGTAGCACTGATGGCCTAAAGGCTTGGAACAGAACCAGTGGGTGGGAAATATTCTGGACCACAGTCTGACCCCATTGCTACCTCACCCAAATGTCCATGGATATGTCCCAGCAGAAACAAAATGTGTTAAAAAAGAAAAATCAAAACATTTCTTTAAGTATTTCAATAGACATGGGGGGGGAGGAATTAGAATTCTGTGAGAAATAATCTCATATATACTTTCTGAAAAATCTTTTATTATTAATTATCTTTATTTCCATACTAATGTTCATTGCTGAGAATTTCTGAAGCTTTTAGTTAGGTCTTGGTTAGAGGCAAATGCGTGGCAAAATTTTAGAACTTTGTTCATCTTATACAGGTCATACCAGCAGGGAGAGGAGCATTCCATGGTGAACAAACCTACAGATGCTTTGCAGGCTACAGAGAGTTACAGAAAAAGGAAGGAAAACAGCTACTAGAGGTCACAAAGCCACGAATAATTTGTTATTGCACAGTATGACCACCAGATGTGGGGAACAGTCGAACAGCTGCCAGAGGACATCAGCCATCAGTGCGCCTTCCCTTTTCCTCTACCCCTTGTTTTGGGGATGAGTAAAAACCTTTGATTCCCCTCCAAGTTAAGAGATAAAACGAAGATATGTATTCTTCTTATTAAGAACTGGGAGCGATTCAACCACAGCTGACAACAGGTGCTTCTTGTGTCAACTCTTTTATTTTATAACCCTCTTGTACTATTCACCAGGATTTGTCAAAAGTTGGACTGGGAAGGTTGAGTACCAAACACAAGTCACTGGACTTTAAGCCAAGAAAAAATAAGAATGAGTCAGCAAAAAGAACCCATGTAGTTATTTTTTTTCTGTCCTTTGTTTGGTTGTGGTACCTCACCTGGCCGTGTGCAGGGATTCCTTCCTGCCAGGGCTCTGTGAACTATCATTCACAGCTAGAATGCTACACACAATACATTTAGGATTGCTGAAAGGTTATCTCTGATACTTATACAACTATCAGCAACTTTCTCTATTCCCCATGGAACTTTATGTTTTGGGGTAGTATCAGGGTTACTGAATGTTACTCAGTGTCACGCAGAGTTACTGTTATGTAACTCTGAAGCCATCTCTCAGGCTTTGCATCCCAGTCCTGCCCTCCCGTCAGCTAAGACAGATAATATGGCTGGAGCTTTTCTTTCAACTCCGGAACTATGAAACTTTGTTAAATGACAGAAAATATTTTAGTATACAGTTCAGAAGAATTATTTACATCCTTCTAAAAAAAAATAAGGGAAAAATTTGAGCCACAGGATTTGGACAGGCAAAAGACAAGACTGGGTTTGCATTGGCGGTTGAAGTGTAAACCATTTTGGAGTTCTCGGTTGTCTGGACCAATGTAATACTGTTCAGAGCAATCTTTGTTGAATCTCTGTTCAGAGGAATGACCTGGCCTCTTGAATTTCTGACAATTCTGGGTGTCTCCCGCTCTTTCTAGAGAGGCTATAAAATTCTCACTACAAAATGACAAATGAAACCATCTGAATGCAGATCTGGAGGGGTAGGAAGGGGCAGTTGGTGCACTGTGACTCCAAGAAAAGTGACACCAGCTTGATTTGAGTTTCATTTTAATCTAAAAAACCAACTTGAGTGAAGCTACAAGAAACAAGAAAATGAAGCACAGTGAAATAATTTGCGTGTGACTTCTAGGTAGGGAAGGGGATGATTAAAGGAACAAAACTCTGTGGAAAGTCCTTTTGACCTCTCATACTGATTCATAGATTCTTGCCACCTCCTTGGTGAAGACACTGGCACTCAGGCTGGCTCAGAAAACACTTTCTTCAGTACAACAGGGAAGCTACAGGCACTGACAGGCAGGCAAGGCAAAGCCAAGACAAGAAGGACACCACTGCCTGCTGCAGTCCACTGGAACTCTTGATAGCATGAAGTCAGCAATGATACCATTGTGGGCTTGCCTCGTCTCAATGCCTGGCTCCTGGCAATGCCTTCTACTAGGACTTCCAAGTCTCCAACCAAAGACCTTCCCTGAAGGCTTTTCTGATTCAGAACACCTACAGGCTCTAGTTACCCGACATAGGCCACACTGAGGATGACTTTAAGGAGTCTCACACTCCAAAGAGGAGGAATGCAAATGAAAACCAAAAACAGGGCCTGTAGTTTTCCATGAAACAAACCCTCCACTCCCCGAAAGAATTCACCCTCACCGCTGGTTCACTTTTCATTGTTTCAGAGGCCTGTCTATTGGAATTTAAAGCCCCACATTACACAAGCCTGAGGATTCTAGAGGGCACTTCCTTCCAAAACAATAATGTTTTCCTTTATCAGCTCTCTTAACTGCTTTCCAAGAGGACCCCAGGATGTTCCTCCGTACCACCACACCTCCCAAGTGGAGGAGCCAGAACAGCTGCAGGGCCAGCAGGAGGAGGAAGGGAGGCGGATACTTGCCTTATTGGTAGCAGTAGCACTGGATCCGGGGACCACCGGTACATTTGTCACTTGGACTGACAGATAATTATTGTCTATGAGTGGCCAAGCCCCTTCCACTTTGCAGGTCTGGAAGTGATCCTTGAAAGTCCTAAGGTGAGGATCTCCAAACAAGCCACAAAAAAGATAATTGGGGGGGCTCTCATCCCCTTCTCTGTGTTCTCTGGCCCCGTCAGGGCTGTGATAGTTACAGGGATCATGGGTCACCTCTGGGTCAGTGGAGGATGTGGGCCCATCCTTGGAACAGTTCCTCTGGCTCATGAGGTCGCTGATACCCAGCACGGCAGAGTGGTACACGAGGTTGCCCCGACAGGCTTTGGATGTCCGCTGTGTGCACCCCGCATAGGCACGCAGGGCCTTGCAAAACTCGGAGTGGAAACCGTCGAGGGCAGAGTTCAGGTGCGCGGTCAGGGACACAAAGTCCGTGGTGCACTTCTGGATCCGGCACTGGGCCGGCTGCTGGCAGTGGCCTGTGGGAGAGAAGGAAGATAAGGAACTGATTTCAGACTTTTTCAGAGTCCCAGCATGCTAAGAGGAGAAGCCCTTCTCCTCTGGAAACTTTCTGTTCCCTGCAGCTTCACACATAGCCTGTAGAAGCAGGCTGGTGTGGGCCTCCATAGTCCTTTCATGTAGCCACAGGGAGAAGTACACTCAGCTACTTTACAAAGGCGTCATAGCACGAAAAAACAAAGCCAAGGGCAGGTTCCAGGATAGTGCTAGAGAGAGGAGAAATTAACTATTTTCCTTGCACTGCTGTGGATAATTCTGAAGAGACTTCCTTGGGTTCAATACTGTTAAACATGTACAACTCAAGTTATCTGTTTTGGAAACCACTGCCTATACACAAGAGCAGACAAGACCTCTGTGCTGCTAAATATAATGGGTGTGGGGGGAACCCCTAAATTCTAGAAAGATGCTATTATGGTAACAGGGTCAAAATATGGAGAGAAAAATGCATGCAGCATTTCCTGAGGGATGCTCAGTAAGAAACTATAAATAAATGATGTTCCATCTCCTAGTTTCCATATTCTCTGGCAAATTGGAGGAGGGGCTGTGTGGTGGCTCAGAGAAGTCTTGGCCTGCGGTTTGACCCACTCCTCTGGGCCTTCAAAATAATATATAAATAAAAAAGAGAAGAAAATTCCTTTGATCAAGTTTGGGTTTCCACCCCCACCCCACAAAAAGTTCCCAAGCAGCCCAGTGTTCTTAGAAATAAAATCTAATGCTTAAAGCACAGAATATTGGGGGGGGGGAATCATACCAGTTGTGCTCAGGGGAGTCTAGGAGTTTCAGGGTATTGAACTCAAGTCAGCCATGTGCAAGGAAAATGCCCTACCCACTTAACTCTTTTTCCATCCCCTAGAATTCTTACTACTTAGAAACTTGATTTTCCTCTTTAGAGCAACAATTTATATAAATTAAATTATTAAGCAAAGCTAAAAAATAAGTTGAGATAATTCCACTGTTATAAGTCATTTTTCTGACATTTTGTCACTAGCCTCCCAGACAAAAAATGAATCAAATTCCTCAAAATTCTGTGCCGCGAATAACTTAGCATTTCTGTTCTACTTAGCATATAATTTCTGTTGTTGAATCTCACCGAGAACAATAAAATCAAGGAAGAGAAAAGGCTTGTGTCATTCACTTCCAATTTTATAGAAATGGATTTCAACACCTTTATATTAAACATCCTTAAATGGTCTCCAAACCAGGGCTTCTTAAACTTTGACCACTGCGACCTATTTTCACCTGAAAATATTTTCAAGTGACAATGACTAATGAGCACAGTACTAAATATAAATATCAAACCTTTACTGATATGAAACCAGAGACTTATTTAAGAGATTCTGAATGAGGGGGTCAGGGCTTACTGAGCCACATCAAGCCTTGGGATATCATCCAAGGAACAAGGAGGTCATTCTAAAATAAACCCATCTTCTCCAGCCATGCAAGCATTTACAATTCACTCTACAAATCAGACTCAGCAGAGTATGATCAAATATAAAATTATTTCAATATGTGGGCATAATAAACTTTGCGATAATATCAAGATTTAGGACTTCATCTGATAAAGACTTAAGCCAACCCCAGTATCTCAGAAGGATTTATTTTATCCCTTTCAGTAGCAAATTGACTTTAAATCTGAATTAAGTCACTTGTGACTTTCTGACTCTCATGGGAAAGAAAAATGTGGATGGTGAGAAAAATGAGGGGGTGACAGTTTCACAAGTGGGTAGCCACCCCACTTTTATAATTTTTAAAAATTATTGATCAAATTCAGGAAAAGCCAAAATACTAGGTCTAAGTCAAGACAGATAAAATTACACTAGGTAAATAATTTTTTAGCTATACACTTGTAGCTATCATAATATTCACAAGACACTCATTCTATGCTTGAGTATTCCAAAGCTAATAAAAGTAGCTCCAGTTCCTGCATTTCCAGCTATTCTTACCCCCACCCAAAACATCACAAAACCAAACAAAAACAACTCATAAAAATTCACCCTGTGAAAGGCATTAGTGCCATTTTAAAGATTTTAAAGGGAAAATCAAGGCCAGGAGACAACATATACCACAGGCAGCTCTGGCCAGAGCACTTGCAACTAGCATAAAGCCCAGGAGGGTATGGATGGACTCTTTCCTCAAAACCCCATGTCTAAATTCTTAAGTCTCACAATAGAACTTACTGTCCTGAAAAAATAAGTATTCTATCATTACCCCCCAATCCCTTTTTAATTAGAATTGCAGTAAGCACAAAGCGAGAAAATAAAACCTGGCCATGATCATTCAGTATCGAACGAATGCTCTTACAGGACAGTAAATGACAGTGCAAGAACTTTCCGCTAAACTTACTGGGCTTATTTGTTCTTTTTATGGTCTATAAAATCTCTCCAAGCATACACTTACTTATAATTATTTCAAATAGTCATAAAAAAATCAAAAGTCAAAAGAGTGTGGAAACGCAGGCATGATTGTTTGGGAGGGTCAGACAGAATCTGGTCTCGCATTTGCTCTGCTTGGCATTCAGGGCTGAGTCCTGAATAGTGTCAGAACCCAGAACTCCTGGCCTGCTTTGTTTTGAATCTGTGTTTCCTAACAGCCTTTCCTCAGTGGGGATGAATGGTGGGAGAAAGTGCTCTGGGGTCAGCAGCCTGCTGTATAATGACTAATTTGCAGCATCCACCCAGAAATACCCAGGCTTCATGAATTTATAATGACAATGCACACTTTGCCTGTGACAGGCAGTAAAGTAAGCCTGCTGTCAAAATGCCAAGACAATGCAGAGCAGAAGCAGTCTCAAGGATGGAGCCAAGAAAGCCCCAAAATGTATGAGTAAGCAAGTAACTCCCATATTGGATCTCCATTCAGGAATTGCAGAGGTTTGCTTAAGAAGAAAAGCAAAAGAGGGGCCAGCATGAGACTTTACTGGATAGGGTGTGCTTGGCTTCCATGCAGCTGACCTGGGTTCAATCACTGGCATCACATATTGTCTCCAAAGTGTGCAGAGCCAGTAGTGATTTCTGAGAGCACAAAGAGGCGTAAGTCGAGGAGTAAGCCCTAAACATCAAGAGGAGTGGCCCCCAAACAAAAAACAAAAGAAAAATAAATAGAAATATTCTTTCCCATTAGGGGGAGATCTCAAAGTCTCAATTTCAGGTCATCTGTGATGGAGGGGATCTATTTTCATTTCAGTTAATGAAAGTGGCAAAGGATTTGTGGATCTAAATACGCTTTGCCAAACGATTCAGACCTTTGAATTCATAGTATTTTTTCTCAAAGGCACAGTGGTGTGTGTGAATCTGCCACTCAATCATCAGCTTATAATAAAAGAAACGAGAAGTTAAGTGAGATGTGGGGCCATACGGGGTGCTGAGGCAGATTATATGGAGCCAGACAGAAAACACATGCTAGCCCATCTGCAATGAGAGCAGGCCAGAATCCCTGCATTTCAATAGCCTGGCGCTTCAAAAGACTTTCTCCAGAACAGCCTCCCTCTTCTCCCACCCCTATAAGCCTTCTTCTAGGGGAGAAGGGGCCTAGTCAAAGGAATCACTCAACAGGACTCCAGGCAGGATTCTAGGGGAACTTGCGGGGTGGGGTGTCAAGCTAATGAGAAGAGTGTCACATTCCACTTTTGAACCCAGGCACCTAACTTTCCAAACCTTGCAAAGAGCTTGTTTTGTCTTCCATGTCAGCAAAGCCCTTTCTTTCCGAGGAGCACACTCCAATCCTGACAGAGTACTTTAAGGCAAACGCTGTAAGCAGGGGAAAAAACGAGAGTCTAGCCTGGCCTTTCTTTCAATCCCCGTTTGAAGAAGCGCACAGTGACGGTTTTTATTATTTTTTAAAATAGAAAAAAAAACAACCCACTCCAAAATGTCTTTTGACAAGTCTCGGAGAGATTTCCCATGCAACTGTAAGCAGAAGCACATCTACATTTCTGACTACACCCCGGTTTCAGGCCTTCACCACGGTAAAACTTGTGAGCACGATTTTAAGACTACAGTCTGCTTACCCCAGCTTAGTGCTAACAGGCGGCTGTCACATCACAATGAGGTTTACACAAAAGGCACCAAAAATTTTTTTTAATAAAAAGGTGGGAGGCAAGGTGTCTCAAATGCACCCCTCAGGCCCTAACTTCTAAGCTCTCCCTGACTTTGAGCCACCCCACAGGCTTCAAGCATAAAAACCTCCCCGCACAGCCGGAGCTCAGAACATGCAGCCCAAAGGCAGAAAAAAGGAGGACCTAGGGACACGACGTGATAGTAATCCTCGGCTGCTTTCGAGCTGGAAGAGAACCATTTCTCCCAGTCCCGGCACGTCAGGCACCTGGACAGCGGACCCTAGGCGAACAAGGGGCGCTGCAGGCTCCCGCGCCCAGAGTCCCGAAGGAGCCAAGCTAATCCGGGAGAAAAGGGCCGAGACCGGGCCAGACACAGGGACCAGGAACCATTCCGCCCGGGCACCGTAAGCTTCTCCCGGGGCCTCGGCAGGGCAGGGAAGGCGCCCCTACTCCGAGAGAGCACCCCACCCTTCACCCTCCTACCGGCTCTCCGCCAAGCCCCAGAAGAAACTGGATCGCACGCGCCCGAGAGAGAGCTGGATCCCCATTGTGCAGCTAGCTTCTCGCGCCTGGCTCTCAACGTGCCTGTCCGGGCTGAAGACAAGTCCAGCCAACCATCCCCGCTCCTGCAGCGAGCGAGTGAGTGAGTGAGTGAGTGAGTGAGTGAGTGAGTGTGTGTGTGTGTGTGTGTGTGTGTGTGTGTCCCAAGCAGATGGGTCTAGAGCCTTATAGTGTGTGTGTGTTTTTGTCTGTCTGTCTGTCTGTCTGTCTGTCTGTGAGTGTCCCAAGCAGACAAATGGGTCTAGACTAGAGCCTTATAGTGTGTGTGCTTGTCCAGGGTGTGTTCGTGTGTCTGTGTGTATGTGTCCCAGACAGACGGGTCTAGAGCCTTATAGTGTTGTGTGTGTGTATGGCGCTAGTGTGTGTATGTGTGTGTCTGCAAAGAGCTTAATAGTATTTGTGTGTGTCCCAGGCATACAGATTCAGAGGCTTAGAGTGTGTGTGTGTGTGTTGAGTTTGTGTGTGTGTGTGTGTGTGTGTGTGTATCCCAAGCAGTCAGAAGGGTACAGACTCTAGAGCCTTATAGTGTGTATGCCTGTCCAGGGTGTGTTTGTGTCTGTGTGAGTCTGTGTGTCCCAAGCAGACAGACGGGTCTAGAGCCTTATTGTGTGTGTGTGTGTGTGTGTGTGTGTGTGGCATAGTGTGTGTGTGTCCCAAGCAGCCAGAAGGGTGTAGACCTACAGCCTTAGAGTGTGTGCCTGTCCAAAGAGGTGTAAGTGTGTCCCAGGCACACAGACGGGTGTAAAGCTAAAGAAAAGTCCGACCGAGCATCCAAGCTCCCGCAGCGTGTTTGTGTTTGTGTTTGTGTGTGTGTGTGTGCGTGTGTGCATCCTTCCTTTCCTTTCCCTTTTCCCTTCCTCGCGGGGCACCCCAACCCCGGGGAAGCGCGACGGCCGGATCCCGGCGCCCCCAGAAGCGGAGCCGCAGCCCGGCGCCGGCGGGGCGGGCGGGGCGTCCGAGGCGTCGGGGCTCGGGTCGGGGCTGCGTCCTCCCGGGCCCGGCGGGCCTGGCGTGCGTGCGTGCGTGCGGGACAAAGGCCGGGCCCGGGCCGGGGCTCGTACCTGCGGGGGGCAGCCCGAGGCTGAGCAGCAGCAGCAGCAGCAGCGGCGGCGGCGGCGGCGGGAGCGGCGGCGGGGCGTCCCTCACGCCCATGCCCGTCCATGCAGGTCCCTCCCTGGGCCGGGGGCCGCGCCGCGCTTCCTCCTGCTCTCCCTCCGCCTTCAGGCCCGCGTCGACGCCGCGCGGCCGCCGCCGCCGCCACCGGCACCACCGTGTGCGCAGCGGGCGGCGCGCCGCGGGCGGAGCGGCGGCATCGCGGGCAGGGGAAGAAGACGGTCGGCGGCGGGAGAGAGAGAGAGAGAGAGAGACGGAAGGCGCAAGCAGCGTGCGGAGGAAACGCGGAGCGAGCGAGCGAGCGAGCGAGCGGGCGGGCGACCGAGTGGCGGCCGGCGCTGGCCCCGGCCCGCTCCCGAGCTCCGTCCGCTGTGGGAGCGGCTCGCTCCGGCGGGCGAGCGATCAATCTCGGCCGCGCACTGCCTGCCCCGCCCCCTCGGAGATCCACCAATCGGCGCCGGCCCCACCCCGCTCACGCCCCGCCCCGCCTCCCCATTGGCGGAGCGCGGCGGGGCTGCCCGGACCGATCCGCCAATCACTGGCGGCGGGGCCGCTCAGGGCTTCGTCCCGCCCCGGGAGGGATCGGACTTCCGCATCCGCCCACTTCGGGGTCGCGTCCGCGGGCGCGGGGAGGCGGGGGAGGCGGGAGGGGGTTCTCGGCGGCTCCTCGGCTCGCCTGGTCTTCGCACCCGCCGCTCCTCGCCCCGCTTAGAAGCGGGAGCGCGCAGGTTCGCGGAGAAAGTCGTGGGCCGCCTACTTGGCTTGGCTCAACTCAACGTGTGGGGCGCGCTACGTGGCGAGAGAGAGAGAGAGAGAGAGAGAAAGAAGAAAAGAGAAAGGGAGGAGGAGGAAAAGAAAGAAGAGAGAAGACTGGAGACAGAAAGAGGAGAGAAGGAAAAAGGAGAGAGAAGGAAGGAAGAAGAGAAGGAAAAAGAAGAGAGAAGAGAAAGAAAAGAGAAGGAAGAAGAGGGGAGAGAGAAGGAGAAGGAAAAAGAAGAGGAAAGAGAAGGAAGAAGAGGGGAGAGAAAGAGAAGAGAGAAAAGAGGAGAGAAACAAGGAAAAAGAAGAAAGAAGAGAAGAGAGGGAAGAGAAGGAAAAAGAAGGAAGAAGAGGGGAGAGAGGAGAAGGAAGAAGGAAAAAGAAGAGAGGAAAGAGAAGGAAGAGGGGAGAGAGAAGAGAGAAACAAGGAGAAAGGAGAAAGAAGAAGAGAAGAGAGGGAAGAGAAGGAAAAAGAAGAGAGGAGAAAGAAGAGAAGAAAGACGGGAGAGAAAGAAGAAAAGAGGAGAAAAAGAAGGGAGATGAGAGAAAGAAAGAAGGAAGAAGAAAGAAGGGAGGAGGGAGAGAGGAGAGAAAGAGGAAGAGAGAAAGAGAGAGGAGAGGGAGAGAGAGAGAAAGAGAGGAGAGGGAGAAAGAGAGAGAGAAAGAGGGAGAGAGAGAGAGAAAGAGAGAGGAGAGGGAGAAAGAGAGAGGAGAGAAAGAGGAGAGGGAGAGAGAGAGCGAGCGAGAGAGCGAGCGCTTGGGGGTTGAGGGACCCCTCAGGCCCTCATTTTCGCAGACCCGGATCCGCAACCTGCTGCGCGATCCGGGGTGCGGCCGAACCCCAAACCGAAGCCCGGGGCCGGCTGGAGACGCGCGCTCAGGCCCAGCCCCAGCCCCAGCCGGCTCTCGGAGCACGTGGCCGCAGCCGCCCGCGGCGCAGGCTGGCAGCTGGGGAGGCCGGAGCCCGCCTCCCTCGCCCCGAAAAGCGGCCGCGGGGACTCATCCACGCGGTGGGGTGCTGTGCAATTAGTAGATGGCGAGGAAGGCGCGTTCTGAGCACTGTTGCGTGTGGCTCCTGCTTGCCCAGATGTTCAGAGCCTCAGAGGGCAGCTGCTGAGTTCTTGTGGGGCAGGATCAGATTTTTAAATTAAAGGAAAAAATAAAAGAAAAGAGGGTGACTGAATAAGCATGTGGAGCACCCCGCCAGTGGACGCCTTGTGACGACCGGCTGACTCTCTGCCAGCAGGTGTGGAGTTGAGATCTAAGGCCTCTCAAAGGCCTCCGAGGCTCTGCGTGTCCCGGCTGAGCTGTAACGTTCAGCCTCTCTGATCAGCCAGTTCTCTGGTTGCTGCTGCAGCTTGCACGTCGCCTACGCGCCTTCTCGCTGATTGCAATAATGTGCAGCACCCCCCGAGACCCGGACCGGTGAAAACGAAGCCACGGTGGCGCCAGCTGCACTCAACTGGGTGCATTAGGGATGTTGCAGGCCCCTCTAGAATCTAGAAGGGCACCCAGGTTTCCCGCCCATCTGCTTTTCACCTTGATTTTTTTCATGACGTGCTCATTACTTATTAGGACGACTCAAGTGGTAAACACACCTTTCACTGCCCAAGATATAATCCAAGCACATCCATAATATGCTTAATAACAGCCTCCAAGTTGCCCCGAGACATGACTTTTTATTTTTTGCTGGGGGGAGGGTGTGCTGTTATCTGTTGATACTTAGATAATAATGTTGGATTAAATGCCATCAGAGCAAAAGGCTCTCCTAGTTGCTAATATAATCAGTGAAATACGTTAGTGAAATACTGAGCAAATGCCTTTTAAAAGGCATTAAAATAGGAATACTTTACCCAGTGCATTTTGCTAACAAGGATTAAGTAAAATTCTTCTTCTGCCTTAAGGCTGCAGAGGTAGTAGCCCTGGTAGGACGCTTGCACGCCTTCCCTCTCCACTCCCCCCCACTTTCTTAGCTTCTTCCTCACCTCCAGGTCCTGTCCCCCCACTAAGTACACGGAGCTCTCCATTTTCCTATCAATAGAGGGCGCTCCCGAGTCATTGCCAATCTAGGCATCCTGATGCTGAACTGCTCCTAGGAGGGAAAAACTGCTTTTTCTCTTAATGTGCTTTATTGCTCTTCTGTTTGGCCAGCTCGAGGAAAATGTTAATGTTCGCTACTAAATTGCCATGCAGTTCCTATTTCTAAGCTCTTAAACCAGTGGCCACAGTCTCCGGATAAACTCTTAGCAACATCCTCAAAGGCCTTGGAAGCCAGAAGTAGGCGAGCAGTTGCTCTGCCCCTTTGTATACTTCTGTTCCTTATGCCACATAAGAATGATTTTAAGGTTCTACAAAGAAGAATCTGGAAAGGGAGCTAAAATAGAAATATAAAATCCGGGGCTTACAAAAAATAAGTCTTACGTTTTAATTAAAAGAAAAACAATCTCGTTAAGTGACATCTTGTACAATGTACATCTTGTATAATTCACAAAGGTGATTTGTTTCTTGCCACTTGTCCCATCAGATAAGGGGCTAATATCTAAGATATACAAGTTACTGAAAGAAATTAACAAGAAAAAAATCTAACCCCATCAAAAAATGGGGAGAAGCAATGAACAGACATTTCTTTAGAGGAGAAATACATATAGCCAAAAGGCACATGAAAAAAACAATGCTTCACATCACTAATCATCAGGGAGATGCAAATCAAAACAACAATGTATTATCTCATGCCACAGAGACTGTCACGCATCACAAAGAACCAGTACTGGCATGGATGTGGGGAGAAAAGAACTCTCATTCACTGTTGGTAGGAATGTCCTCTAGTCCAACCTTTATGGAAAACAATGTGCATATTCACTAAAAAAAATTGGACATTTAGCTCCCAGATGATCCAGCAATATCACTCCTAGGTATTGCAAGTCAGCCCCTGAAGAAGTGGACTGATGGAGGGATGGAGGATGAGGTCTTTCCCCTCCAACTCGGAGCATGTGTCTGCCACCCTGTTCAGCTGGCAGTTCTGAGGCAAAGCGGCCGGTAAACAGCTCGCAGACAGTCAGGCTTGTGGAAATATTAGCTTTATTCGGTGGACAAGACTGAAGTCCAAAGCCTCAGCATCAGTTCCAGCCAAAAGCCCCTCGCCTTCCACAGATCCTTGTTTTTATCCCCCAGAATCAGGTACCATCCAATGGTGGGATCAGATACCACCCAATGGTGGAAGCAGAATCAGTTACCACCCTAGGGTGGGGGCAGAATGCCAGGTCACAGCCTAGGGTAGGGCACAATCACCGATCAGGGTAGGGTCAGTAACATAATAATCCCATAAAATGTTTACATACACAACACTAGGGACATAAAACCTTGGGACATAAAAACACAATACAATAATGTCCTCTGCTATGTTCATAGCAGCACTTTTGACAATAGCCAGAATCTGGAAACAACCCAGATACCAAACAACAGATGAGTGGCTAAAGAAACTATGGTACATATACACAATGGAATACTATGCAGCTATTAGAAAAAATAAAGTCACAAAATTTATGTGGGTAGAGACGGAGGCTATCATGAAATAAGTCAAAGGGAGCGAAATAAGTCAGACAAACATAGAATAGTCTCATCTGTGGGATTTAAGAAAAACAAAGACGGTGTAGTAATTATACCGAGACAATAGAGATGAGGACTGGAAAGACAAGCCCATGATATGAAGCTTACCACAAAGAGTGGTGAGTGCAGTTAGAGAAATAACTACACTATCATGACAATGATAGAGAGGGAAATACAATGCCTGTCTCAAAGTCAGGCGGGGGTGGGGGGGAGGAAATGGGGTACATTGGTGGTGGGAAAGTTGCACTGGTGAAGTGGTGTGCATTTTATGACTAAAATCCAATTACGAACATGTTTGTAACCATGTGGCTTAAATAAATTATTATTTTTTAGAAAATCTTTTATTTTAATTAAAAAAAAAAAAGAACAACCTTCGTTAAGTGACATCTTCTACCATTCATAAACATAACGTGTTTCTTGCCACTTTGTCTTCGTTTTCTAGAAGATGAGACCAGGACAGTTAATTCAAGGGAGCCAGCATATCGCCCCCTGCATGTGAACAGTCTTAAGAAACCACTCTCGCAGCACGAACGCATCCTGAACAAAATGAGGCATCGTTTCCTCATACATCCGATGCCTTAGCTAGCCCATGGCTCGCCAGTCTGCAGAAACTTGGGGATCCAGCAGGCCAACATGAGGCGCACTCTGCAGCTGGAGTAACTAGGGTGCAAACCGGGTGCATCCCATTGTAGAGCTAGATAGAGTTCCTGGCTCAGTTCACACGAGGCTAGGGCTGCAGAACCCCGGGGCCGGACCCCAAGAAGAGGCGGTTGGGGTCTCATACTTACATCATCCTTAACCCTTCTGCTCCTGGCAGGGGCCCTGGAGCGGCGGGACGCCAAGGACCTGGGTGCAAGAGCAACGCCCGGGAGGAGAGGGCCGCATGAGCGGGGCGCCCCCTGCCAGTGACTGCCTTAGCATGTGGGGGATCCCCGCGACCCCCGCAAAACATTTGGGGCTGAGCCGCTTGCCAGCGCGCGGGGACTCTGCGCTTCCAGGGCATTTATTTATCTCGGGAAAGCAGCGCCGCCGGCCCTGGGAAACAGAATTAGCCTCTCATTAGCTGGCCGTGCTCTCTTCTCTCCCGAGAAGGCCTTAAAAGCTTTCCCAGCTCTCTAATATGCTTAGGCGTCTCTGCCAGTCCAGGGATGCAGTGCCCAGGGGTGCCGCTGAGCTCCCCGGAGTGACAGCAGCCTGCCGCCCCCCGCTGCCAAGTCCTGCAAACGCCTGGCTGCTTCGGGGACCCGGGTCTGAAGGACTCAATGCATGATCAGGCCAGAAGTCAGTTCTCAATCCTGCCCCCCTCCCCCGGCCCGTTACACCCCTGTACTCTGGAGTTGGGCTGCACAATGCAATGTGGGGTAAGCTGCAGGGCCAGCGGGCTGGGGCGCGGGGATCCAACTGGTTGCACAGAGGGTGGTTCAGTGTAGCAAAAAATCCGAGGATCTTTCATGCCCCAGGCTGGTAGATGGATATCACACAGGTGGACCAAGACCTCCAACAATTCACCCCTCTCCTCTGCAGCGCACCCCCGAAGCTCCCCAGGCCCACCGCAAACTTGCACAAAATAAACAGCTCACCACAAGCAAGTCCTTGTGTGCAGAGCGACGCTCGCCAGCTAGGAAAAGGGTCGCCAGCCTCGCGGTGGTGCACAGGCGGAGGGGCTGGGCGGGGGCATTAAGATTGGGGGTGGGGGAGGCTGAATAAAGCTCCAGGAGTCCGGGCCACTAGCCCTCGATGGGTACAGAGGATGAGTTTTTCTTTCCAGCGTTCTCAGTTCTAAGCGATCCCTTCTGACACCTGGGCTCAACTGCGATCCCCGTCGAGTTCAATGCTGGACTCCCGCTGCAAACATACCCTACCGGGGACCCCTGAGGGCCCCAAGTTTTCGCGCGCGAGTCCTCTAAGGCTCCTCTATCTATTTTCCTGCCACTCCCCAGGGATGCACAGAGACACGTTACAGCTGCCAGTCAATGCCCCCCTCCAGGGGCACGGGGAGAGAGTGGGGTAGAGATGGAGCAGGGAAGGGGTTGGGTACCAGGAGCTACTCAGTCTCACTTAAAAGTACCGGCGTGCCTTGTAAGGCAGCGGGGCTTCTTCGGTGGAGGGCATGGCGGGGAAGGGCCCCCCAAACCCTGGTCGAGAGGAGCCTAGGGAAGTGCCATTGGAGACTGGGCGTCCCAGTGAGTCTGGACCAAGGCCGAGGCCTCCGGGCCAGAGCACTAGGGCGCCACGACTGGGGGTCAGTTCACTGCTGCTATGGGGTGCAGACGCCAGCAGCATCTAGCTGCGGTGCAGAGCTATTGTAGTTGGAGGCAACGACCTGCGTTGAGAGGGGTGCAGTGCGGGATATCCTGTCGAGACTTCTTGGCAGGCTCACCCACTGATGTTGAGACTTTGGGGTGCCTATCGCCTTTGGTGTTTGGAGAGACATAAGTGGGGACTCCTGCTTCTGATGGCCAAGGCCAATTCCTTCCTTCCTTTTTCCTCCCTCCCTCTCTCCCTTCCCTCCCTCCTCTCTCTCCCTCTTTCCTTCCTTCCTTCCTTCCTTCCTTCCTTCCTTCCTTCCTTCCTTCCTTCCTTCCTTCCTTCCTTCCCTCCTTCCTTTCTTTCTTCCCTCCCTCCTTCCTTTCTTCTCTTCTTCCCTCCCTCTTCTCTCCCTCTCTCCCTCCCTCCTTCTCTCCTTTCCTTCCTTCCCTCCCTCCTTCCTTCTTTTCTTTCTTCCCCCCTCTCCTTTCCTTCCTTCCTTCCTTCCTTCCTTCCTTCCTTCCCTCTTTTCTTCCCTTCCTCTCTCCCTCTCTCCTTCCTTCCTTTCTTCCTTTCCTCCCTCCCTCTCACCTTCCTCCCTCCCTCTCTCCCTTCCTTCATTCCCTCCCTCCCTCCCTTCTTCCTTCCTTCCTTCCTTCCTTCCTTCCTTCCTTCCTTCCTTCCTTCCTTCCCCCTCTCCTTTCCTTCCTTCCTTCCTTTCTTCCTTCCTTCCTTCTTTCCTTCCTTCCCTCTTTTCTTCCCTTCCTTCCTTCCTTCCTTCCTTCCTTCCTTCCTTCCCTCTTTTCTTCCCTTCCTCCCTCCCTCTCTCCTTCCTTCCTTTCCTCCCTCCCTCTCTCCTTCCTCCCACCCTCCCTCCCTCTCTCCCTTCCTTCTTTCCTTCCTCCCTCCCTTCTTCCTTTCTTCCTTCCTTCCTTCCTTCCTTCCTTCCTTCCTTCCTTCCTCCCTTCTTCCTTCCTTCCTTCCTTCCTTCCTTCCTTCCTTCCTTCCTTCCTTCCTTCCTTCCTTCCTTCCTTCCTTCCTTCCTTCCTTCCTTTCTTCCTTCCTTCCTTCCTTCCTTTCTTCCTTCCTGCTTTCCTTCCTTCCTTCCTCGAAAAGAAATACTCCCAAAGCACCACCAACTTGGCCTGCTTTCACGAAACCGCTCAGATGCCTCTTTTTGTATCTTGAGAGGAAAAAAAGAAAGAAACAAACAAACAGTAATGATGTCACCAAACAATCCGGATAATCTCTGCTCCTGGACTAGGAATATGGAATTCCAGTTTCCCACTTGGTCCTGCTTTCGAAAAGCCACTTTAGCAGTCACCAGGACAGAGCTTTGATTTAGTAGAATCTAAAGGTTTTTCCGTGTTTTTCTCTTCCCTTCCCCAACACAAAGGCAAGCTGCTGCATAAATTATGATGAACAAGAGTTCAAAGTCAGCCAGGAGAGGATTGAGGATGGTTCTCAATGCAGCTGCTTCCCTGCACAGCACAACAAAGGAACAAGCAGCAGGGATCCCAAGCGTCCCCATCCACATCCCCAGTCCCAGTCCCATAAATATTGGTCACCCGGGCCTGGATCCGAATTGTCAATCTTCATGAAGGTGTGTTCATCAAATCAATACTCTTCATTCTTCCTGAGACTCATGATGCTTTCCAGAATATTTGATTTTCACTAACCGCTATGGAAGCTCGAGCCTTAATTCTCCTGTTTGCTGTGGAATCTTTTCTGAAATCCCTGCCCCAAATTCCTGAAAAAAGGTGAACTTTCAGAAGGCAATATAGTTCTAGGATTACTCTTAGAGAAGGGAACATTCAATCATTTGCTAGAGATTTTGTGGTGTGTGGGAGGTACACTTGGCTGTGTTTAGGGCTTACTCTTGCCGCTTTACTCAGGGATCACCCCAAACAGGGTTGGGGGACTATATTTGATGCTGGAGATTGAATTAGGGCTGATTGTGTGCAAGGCAAGTGCCTTACTTACTGTGCTATCTTCTGGTCCCTGCTAAAAATGATTCCTTCATTATATTTTATTTTATTTGCCCACACCTAGAGATGCTCAAGGGATACTCCTGACTGCGCTCAGGGGGCCATATGGGATGCTGGGGATAGAATCTGGATCAGCAGCATGCAAGGCAAGTGCATGTAAGCATCTGCTGTGCTATCACTCCAGCCCCTAAAGATGATTAAAAAAAAAACTTCATTTAAGCATCATGATAAAGATTATTCTTAATTATACTTACATTGAGAAAAAAATTGTTTAGATAATAGTGGTAGAAAAAGTATTTTCAGCTTATCTAGTTTAGCTACTGTTTTGTATTAGTCTTGCCATTATGTTTTTTTTTATTAAAATTATTTTCTTTGTCTTTTGGGCCACACACAATGGTACACAGCAGTCACTCAAGAATGACTCCTGGGGTTTTTGCCTTGCATGTGGCTGAGCCAGGACCGACCTGGATTAGATCCCTGCATCCCATATGGTCCCCAAGTCACGAGTGATTTCTGAGCACATAGCCAGGAGTAACCCCTGAGCATCACCAGGTGTGGGCCCCAAACAAACAAACACACAAACATGCAAAAGAATCACTCTCAGCAGGCTCAGGGCACCAAATTAAATGCTGGAGATTGAACCTTGGTTTGCTGTATGCAAGGCAAGCACTTTACTTGCTGTACTAACTATCCAGCCCCATTGAAAATTCTTTATCTTACTCATTGCTCCTTATTTTCTCTCACTTCTTTATTTGGAATAGGGGTGGTTAATGATGCAATGAGATGAAGCCTAATAGGCCTCTGGCTTGCGACTCCAGCTCCTCAAGCTATTCCTTTGCTTCCTCCCAAACCCTTGACTTATTTCAGTTTGATCATATAGATATACATATCCTATTTATCAAAACAATAATAGAACTGAAAGTAAAAGTTGATTATTTTTTATTGCCTGTAAAAAATGTTATGGTGTTATAATGGGCATTTGCACCATTTTTTTTGTATTTTCGCTTAAGTGTGTTAGATATTCAGATTTCAAAATATTTGGCTAATGAATATATTAATCTTCCAGTTGTAAAGTTCGTAACTTGAAATATTTTTTCCTTTTTCAAATTGGGACTCATATTCAAGTATTTAAAATTATCTTCAAGTGTTTCATGTTGTGCTTCCTTTTTAAATCATTGCTGAAATTCTTTAAATTGTTCTCAAACAAGATTGATGTCTAATTTAATAATTCATTTTTTAGGGGGGTTCACACTTAGTGGTGCTCAGGGGTTAATTACTGATTCTGTGCTCTGAAATTGCTCCTCGCAGGTTTGAGTGACTATATGGAATGCTGGGATTCGAACCACTGTCCATTCTGATTCAGCTGTGCGCAAGGCAAGTACCCAACTTCTGTGCTTCTCTCTCTGCCCCCAAGTTTAATAATTCTTAATTTATGTATGATATTTGATAATTATCAATGCTAATGAATTCGCTATTTAAAATAAAAATATCAGTAATAATAGATTGGTAAAGAATGTATTATTATAAAATAATACCCAGAAAAAACATCATTTTCTACAACTGAGAAAATATTTTTAGTAAAATGTTACTAAAGTTAACAAGATTTGTTTGTTATATCTTTTTTTGGTGGTGGGGGTGATTCTTGGTGCTTTTCAGGGTTTATTCCGCTTGCTCCTCTGCTCAGGAATTTCTTTTGTTATGGGTCTGAAACCATATGGTGTCTTGGATTGAACAGGGTCAATCACATGCAAAGCAAGTACCTTTCCTGCTGTTCAAACTCTCTAACCCACAATTTGTGTTATTATTGTTTGCAAGGGGAGGGCAAATTTCTGTACCACAAAAGATAAAAGGACACCATACTAAGAAGCAGAAAATACTTGCTGACCACATATTTGACATATGTAGTCAAGATTTATCATCCATCACAAAATTTAACTCCATAAAAATAAATTCGGAGGGGGGAGCCAGAGAGATGATACAATGGATAGGGTGCTTATTTGCCTTGCATGTGGCTGATCAGGGCTTCATCTCTGGCATCCCATATGATCCCCCAAGCACTGCCAGGAGTAATTCCTGAGCGTAGAGCCAGGAGTAACCCTTGAGCACTGCCAGATGCAGCCGCAAAGCAAACACACAAAGAAACAAAACCCCAACACACACACACACAAATTGGGAAGAGATAAACAATTCCCCTGAAGAAACCATACAGATAGTAAGTATATAAAAGTGCTCTCATCACTTATCATAAGGGAAATGCAAACAAAAATGTTAATGAAATATCTATTACCTCACAGCAGTGAGAATAGCATACTTCAAAAAAGATTGGAAGCAACTAGTGCTGGTGAGGATGTGGTGGAAAAGGATCTCTCATCCATTCTTGGGACTGTTGTTTGGTTCAGTCTCTCCAATAAAATTAGGTACTTCTCAAAAAAAAATTAAGGATAGTCTCCATATAACCTCGCATCTACCCCAAAGCACAAAAAATATTAATTTGGAAAGATATCTGCACTCCCAAGTTCATTACCGCAGTAGTCACAATAGCCATGGGAAATAACCCAAATTCCTAAGAACAGATAAGTTGACAAAGAAGCAGGGAAATATAAACACAATAGAGCACTCCTCAGTTATAAGAGGAAATCCTGAGTTTGCTGCAACTGGATGGGACTTAGAGGGTGTTAGGCTGAGTGCAGTGAGTCAAATGGAGAACAAATTATAATCGGCTTCATTTATATGTTGAATATAAAGAAACAACACAAGAATAAAGGAGTGATTTCTGAGTGCATAGCCAGGAGTAACCCCTGCGCATCACCTTGTCTGGTCCCCCCAAAACAAAACAAAACAAAACAAAATTATCGATATGTTTTATATTTGTTCATGTGAAAATTTGTATTACTTATCATAAAAAACACACTGAAATGTTTTAAAAAAATAAAAAATAAATAATGGTAATAGATCTCCCAAGAGTCTACCTATAAAACTGAGTTTATGAGGTGCAAAATGATGCATGAAAGAAATAATCTAAGGCCAATAGTGTAAGGATGCTCAGTGATAGATTTGTTGTAACAACACTATTCCTGAAACAATAACAGTATTAGTAAATTGTGATGCCTACATAATAAAATAAATGAGAAAAATAGACCCTTTATCTTACAGTGTTTTTAATTCAGAAAACCATAGTATATTATATTATTTATTCTTTCAAAAAATAAAAATTTATTGAGATTTCTCCCCCACATACAAAAATTTGATAGCTGTCTTAAAGAGTGATCTGATAGGATGGCTAAGGTAGAAGGAGGGTCTGAAAATTGTTCAAGAGGCTGGAGTCAGTCTCAAATTTAATCCCGGAATGGCTAGGGGAGGGAGGAGGTGTGTGTGGCCAGAACTTTGGAAAAAATGGGAAGGTCTGACCTGGTTGGCTGAGTATTTTAGGAAGTAGAACATTACTTGGAATACTCTCTTCTCTCCTGCAAAAGAATTCTAATGCTTACATTTGTTTATGTTTGGGCCATACCCAGAGGTGTTCATGGCTTATTCCTGAGAACTCCTGGCCCTGCAGTTATGTTTATCTCCTGGTGAGTTTGAAGGACTATATGGGGTGCCGGGAATTGAGTTCTGGTCAGCCTCATTCAAAACAAGTGCCCTATCTGCTATATTATTTCTCTGACCACAAGAATCCTAACACATTTTAAGACAAATGTCAGGTCCCTAGCACAAGGGAACACAAACAATATCTTTCAGAAGATGAAAATGATTCATTCTATCATGATTCAATTCTGAGTTCCAAGAAATTATTCTGTGGTTCTAAAGCATTCTACCATATATACATAAAATAGAAAAATGGCTGCATATTGAATCAATAAAGTCAATAGTCATGAAAAATGGGACCTAATAGTTGGCCATGAGGTTCTTTTTGGCACTCAGGGGTTACTCCTGGCTAAGCGCTCAGAAATCGCCCCTGGCTTGGGGGGACAATATGGGACGCCGGGGGATCGAACCGTGGTCCGTCCTACGGTAGCGCTTGCAAGGCAGACACCTTACCTCTAGCGCCACCTTCCTGGCCCCTGGCCATGAGGTTCTTAAAGTGTCAAAAGAAACGGGTAGATTTCAAATTTTTTACATTTTAGCAGAGTGAATAACAGAAGGGTTCAGGAGCACAATGTTTCAATATTAATTCCTTTATCAGTATCCACTTCCCTCCACCAATGTTCCCATTTTCCGCCTGTGTCCACCCCTCAGCCTATCTCTATGGCAGACACTTTTATTTTTTTGAAAGGGTATAATTTTTGTCACTTGTGATTAGAAACTCTCTGTGTATATTTGTTTTGGGGGGCACACATTTAGCAGTGCTTTTGTTTACTCCTGCTCTGTGCTCAGAGGTCATTCCAAGAAGGGCCAAGGGAACCAACTATATGGGATGCCAAGGATCAAATCTGGGGTTGGCCATGTGCAAGCATATGGCTATACTATCTCTCAGCCCCAGCCACCGTTATATGTAATTTAAAAATTTATTATTTCTTAGTTATTTTTTCCTTTCATCATCCTTGGTTGCTATGAAGACCAGAATCACACACACCATACATTTGGTGGTAGTGCTTGACTAGCAGCCTCTCACTCTGTCTATGCCTGGGGTCCCAGAGAGTAGTATTGCAGGGACCTTCCCAGATTCATATGATGGGAATTCAGACTCACACATGCAAAGCAGGCACTTAAGCAACTGAGCCAACTCTTTGGTCTCTTGGTCCAAGAATCTGGTTGTGGTTTAGCATAGGATAAAACAATACATCATGAGCCATCCTTTTTTTTTTTTTAAATGTATAGTTATTATTATCTGTGGCTATCACACACACACTTTATTAGATCTTGTAAGATCTAATAGATCTTGTAAGAAGAGGTAAAATATATACAAAAGGATCTCTTTTATATGAGCTATAAAGAAACATATTAGGGGAATACCAAATGCCCAAAGTAAACACCACGGTCAGATAAAGGTACTATATGACATTGGTGGAAGGAGTCAGTCATGCAGGGAATGAGAAGAGAGCTGGAAGTGACTGCCATAGAGGCAGATGAGGGGTTGGGTAATAACTGAGATATTGGTGAAGGGAAAGAGTACTGGTGAGTGGTTAATGTAGGAACACTGTACCCCTAAAGCTCAATTATGAATAACCTGGTAACATTGTAATCATGGTGATTCAATAATAGTTATTTTTTACAGAGACAAAATATATGCACCACCCAAATAGTCAATCCATTCCATTTTATTTGCTTTATTAAAAGCAACCTCAAAAATTATTTTTAGAGAGAGAAAAAAGTGAAATGCCTTTCTATGAACAAATTTAGACTTCTCATCCTAATTTCTTTAGCAGTAAAAATCTCTACCCCACAGTTACCTTTATATACAGTGGCAAGGACATTTTAAAAACATGACAGAATGGAATTCACCACAACCCTTAAAGTTCCATGAAATCTAAGACATATGGGAAATTAGACACCCTTGACTCTAGTAGTCAACATTACTAATTGGGAGTTTTAAATGATAACCCCCCCACAGGGGTATCCTAAAATACAAATGACATATTTATATATCATTTTATTCTACCAATATTAGAGAAAATTTCAGAGATATATGTTAACTTTTGGTAAATTGAAAGCTCATAGAACCAAAAAATAAGAATTTAATGACCACAAGCACACACACAAAGTATTCCATTTTTTTTCTTCTAATAGTTCATCATCTCATCATTTGAAATTGTCTAAGCCACATGAAGAATGTCTGAAGTAAGCTTTGACTCAAGCCTGAAAATGAGCTCAGGGATCAAAGCAGTGCCTGTTCATCAGAAGTTGAAGTAATCTTCATCTGACTGCACACAGGAGCCGGGCTTGTTTTAAAAGCAGAGAGTAGGTAGGGAGTAGCAAAATGTTCTCAGAGGCTTGGACTTCTCTACAGAATAGTCCATGTGCTTTTCAGCTGTCCCAGCTGGTTCTGTCCATCAGAGAGGAATGTGAAGAATGGATGACGGGTGCAGGGATCAGTGTGAAATCCATGAAGCTTCCTTTCCTCTGCCCCCTTCCCCCAGATTGGGGTGCAGGGAAGATAGGAAGCCTGCCTCCAGATGTCCCTGGGAGTGGATCAGCATCCAGGAAGCTTTTTTGATGTCAAAGAAATGATCTAATACTGATTCTCCCTCAAATATAAAGCCTGTGGTGAAAAGCTTATTCCTTGGAACAAGGAAAAACAGTTCCTTGAAAAATATGTCCTTATGTTTTAAAAAATATTTTCTTTAAGAAGATGATATTTGAGCCATCACTAATAAGACTAGGGATCTTGTATCTCCTGGGGCTATTGCTGCAAACACTTCAGACAACACTGTTTGAAATGCATATTCCAGTGATGAGAGATGAAACAGTTAAAACAAATCAATAAACAAACTAAGATTTTATTAATTGATTTATTTGGAATTATTAGACTATACCCAACAATGCTTAGGGCTCACTGCTGCCTCTGTGCTCAAAGATCACTTGTAGTTTGGCTTGAATTGAAATCAACCTAGCCACATGCAAACCAAGGATCTAACTCCCCTGTATGAGCTCTCTGAGCCCCTTTCTGTTTGATTTTTAGGGTTACACACTGAGTGGTGCTCAGGGCTTATGCATGGCTCTGTGCTCAGGAGTGAACTCTGGCCTTGCTCAGGGGATTGAGTTTTCGCATCAGGCAAGGCAAGTGCTTTATATTATACTATTTCACTGGCCCAACTAACTAGATTTAGTAAGTAGTGTTCAGGAAGTAGAGTGCTATGACTTTCACAGGTTGGAAGGAAGACCAATGCAGGGAATGGCCTTCCTGAGAGAGCACATTAATACTGTACTTCTGATGCAGATAGAGTTTGAGATGTCAGAGTAGAGAGGTAAAGTGATAAAAGAATCTTTCCTGGGGCAAGTTTCAGCAGCAGTAAAGGTAGAGTTCTTCGTTTCAGTTGATGTGAGGATGGGTAGACTTCTTGATTGTTTCCAGACTTTAGTGTGCAAAGACAAATTACAAGAGATTACAAGCAATGATTACTTTTGTTCAGTACATCACCAGACATCTGATTCCCAGGGGCTCAACCTGGGCTCTCACAATTTCTCTGTGAAGCACAGATTATTGCTCTCATTTCATATATGTGAAAGTTTTTATTTTATTTTTTTTGTCTTTGGGTTACACCCGGCAACATTCAGGGGTTACTCCTGGCTCTGTGCTCACAACTTGCTCCTGGCAGGCTCGGGGGGAGGGGCGGGAAGGATGTATGAGATGCCAGGATTCGAACCACTGTCCTTCTACTTGCAAGGCAAATGCCTTACCTCCATGCTATCTCTTCAGCCCCATATATGTGAAAGTTTAAATGTAAGCTCAATTCTTTTAAATTTAAAGTCTGACTATTTCATTAGACTTCAATTGCTCTATATTATTTACAGAATAGTCCTAATTTATTAGAATGCACAGATATATAGCCATAACCATTTGGATCACCAGCACATATAATGAGTGTTACTAATGAGGGAACTGAAAATAAATTTATTAAAAAATAAATGTTAGAGTTAATTTTCTAAATTTAAAATTAAACCTCTGGTTCAAATTTTAGGCTGATAAAGAGTCTCTTAATAAAGTACAGACAAACAAAGAATTATTTTATTTTCTTAACACATATTCTGCCACTCTCTACAGTGCTTGTCAAGACTAGAATGTTTTGACTTCCTTGACTTTATTTATTTATTTATTTATTTATTTATTTATTTACTAGGTCACACCCGGCAGCATTCAGGGGTTACTACTGGCTTTCCACTCATAAATTGTTCTTGGCAGGCACTGGAAATCATATGGGATGCCTGGATTCGAACCACTGTCTATCCTGTGGTGGTGGAATGCCAGGAAATGTCCTACTGCTGTGCTATCCCCGACTTCCTTGAATTTATTTTATTTTATTTTGGTTTTTGGGTCTCACCTGGCAGTGCTCAGGGGTTACTCCTAGCTCTACACTCAGAAATTGCTCCTGGCAGGGGGACATATGGGATGCCTGGATTCAAACCACCGACCTTCTGCATGCAAGCCAAATGCCTTACCTCCATGCTATCTCTCCAGCCCCTTCCTTAACTTTATTACATGACCAGTAATATGGCTTGATCTTGGGAGTACAGATTTCCATACTAGCCTTGACTCCTTTCATTTTCTCAAGTGTTTCTTTTAGATATACCTGTTGGATCCCTGCTATTCCTGACCTATCTGGAAGAAAGAACACCGCAGAACAACTGCTTTAGGGATTCTCCTTGAAGCAAAAGCTTTGGATACATGGTTCTATAATTTGAAAGGGACAGCACACCCCAAGCCAGGGGCAATTTCTGAGCGCTTAGCCAGGAGTAATCCCTGAGCATCAAATGGATGTGGCCCCAAAAAACAAACAAACAAACAAAAAAGAAACAAAAAAAAAGGAAAAGGACAGCACAAAGTGGGGTACCATCTCCCCATGATAGTGGTTAATCTCAGGATTGACTCCGAGCCAATTCTGCTCCTTCACAGAGAGTTAAGGGGAGTTTCCCACAGGCCACTTCAATAGCCCACTGTGTTACTCCTGACATTCCTGAACCCCAAATGTTTACATTTATCTTCTCCCTGGCCTCACTCTCTCCTGACTCTCAATTTGCTACATCCTTGGCCCTACCATCCTGCATTTATTCCCGTTCCTCTTGCCATATATAAGCATTGTTAGAATGGAATAAAGGTAACTGGGACCCTTTCTTTTCTGGTCATCAGCTGGTGAGAATGTCCTTTGTCTAGATCCAGAACGCCTCAGGTGGAAGTTGACCATTGTTAGCCAACTGGGTCAACACATCTGATGCCTGAACAGGGATTCCCGAAGGTAGAAGGACTGTGTTTGGTGGACCCCACATAAAGAGGTGAATAGGATAACAGATTTTCAGGGGGTACTGGGGAGTTAAAATCCTAGCCATACCTCTCCTGTTAAGACCAGACAGCAATAATGACGCTCTAAGCTCTCTCAACATTTCTCACATCAGACTTATCATTGATTTAATTTAGCATATTTTGTGCCTTTGAATCTATCTTTATAATAGCGACAATATTTCTAGCACCGTGCATTGAACAACAATTCTTTCTAGCATAGTGTGCACTGACATCACTGTTCCACCACATTCAGGCTAGAGGATATTCTCAATACTTAACATTAGTGAACCCCTAAAATTAAATCACAGTATTCTCTGCTCAAAATTCAAAATGATTCCCATCCAATCACACTGACATAATACACAATGATTAATTTTCTCCCCCCAAATCTCTGATTTTATCACCTCACATTTTTTTTTTTCTCATTCCCATAAACCCTCCTTTTTCTTCCTACAATATACCAGATGTGATTTTGCTTTAGTATCTTTGCCCCGGCTCTCACCTCTG
This sequence comes from Suncus etruscus, assembly GCF_024139225.1. Taxonomy (NCBI): domain Eukaryota; kingdom Metazoa; phylum Chordata; class Mammalia; order Eulipotyphla; family Soricidae; genus Suncus; species Suncus etruscus. The sequence goes on along the minus strand of NC_064849.1, from coordinate 154,952,924 downwards.
ACTCACTTTTCCTCCCTTCAGAGAGCCATATAAGTTAAACATCCAACTCCTTTTTGTGATATTTGTCTCTTCCCAGTGAAAGTACTGTTTTATGAATTGCACACAACCCCTTGTAGTCCATATGTCACTATCACTTTGTTTTTTTACTCCATATATATATATATATATATATATTTAAGTGGTTTTTTTTTTTGTTTGTTTGTTTTTGGTCACACCCAGCAGTGCTCAGGGGTTCCTCCTGGCTCTATGCTTAGAAATCGCTCCTGGCAGGCATGGGGGAACATATGGGTTGCCAGGATTCGAACCACTGACCTTCTGCATTCAAGGCAAATGCTTTAGCTTCATGCTATCTCTCTGGCTCCCATATATATATAATTGCTTCATTTAAGCACTGTAGTTACAGAAATGTTCATAGTTGGATTTAGGCCATAGAATGTACACCACCCCTCAACAGTGCAACTTTCCCACCATCAATGTCCCCCATCTCACTCGCTTCCCCGTGCCCCTACCTTTCGGGGCAGGAATTTTGCTTCTCTTGCTCAGCCACATACTCTCTTTCCTTTTTGACATTGTGGTTATCACTATTAAGGAGAGGGTGCCATGCATGTCACTTTATTGCCTTTTAACACTCAGTTCTTGTCCAGAGTGATTAGTTCTACTATTATTGTCATAGTAAATCTTTCTCTACTCTAACTGACTTTCCTCTCTTTGTGGCAAGCTTCCTACCACAGACTGGTCCTCTTGATCCTCATCTCTATTATCTATAGATATTGTTACCATATTGTTTTTTAATTTTATAATATAACACAGATGAGTAAGAATTTTCTATGTCTATCACTTTTTTTCTGATTCATTTCACTCAGCATAATAATCTCCAAGTCATCTAGGTATAAGCAAATTTTATCACTTCATTGTTCATAGCATCTACATAGTATTCCATTATGTATATGTACCACAGTTTCTTTTCTTTTCTTTTTAATTTTTTAAAATTTTTATTTTGATCATAATGGCTTACATATCTTTCACAGTAGTATTTTAGGTACATGTTAACATTGAATCAAGGGAATACACATCACCAAATTTGTCCACCCCCATCCCAGTTCCCTTTCTGCAACCCATGTATCCCCCACCCTGGGCTGCTAGAGTAGGTGGTCCCCTCTTTGTCTAGCTTACTATTAGTGATCATATATCAGTTTGGTCCTGGTACCCTCCCTTGTTTCCCCCTCTGTTTAAGAGGTGGAGCTAAATAAATTGAGTTATGTGGTTTTGTTTGAAGGAAAGAAAAGCAATAGATTGGGGTACAAAATAAGAAAGAATAAAAAATAAAAATAAATAAAAAAAAAGAAGTCAATATGCTGAAAATGGGCAGAGTCCTTCTAGAGGCTTTGAACCTCATTTTGAGAGAGGATGTGAAAAAGGTAATTGAAACACCACAACAATACAGAAAGAAATATCAAATTAAATATCCAGTGAGCACCACAACAATAAAGACAAGCACCAGTCTCGGTTCTGAAATCAAATTATGCTGGAGTGCCAAAACAAAGAGAAAGATAAGATAAAATAATGTAAAATAAAATAATATTGGAGGCATCAACTTCAATCTCTACACCAAAATAAAGACGTCAAAAAAATCGATCAATCGATAAATAAGTATGTGGAAAAATGATTGTTTTGTGCTTTTTTTTTCTTTTGCCCCCCCCCCCCCCCCGCATAGGCACAGTAACTATTGGGGATATTATAGAGGGAATTCCCTTGGCCTAGGAGATACAGGGTTTCTCTACCCCTGAAGTATATTGTCATGGGATTAACTATATACTCCTAGCATAATCATTTACTCTCCCCTCGGTGTCCCCTCGGTGCTTTCGTGGTGTATGGAAGACTTCTGCTTCGTCTCGGATGGTAAAAACAGACCTCTGTATCTGGAGATCTTGATGACTGTGCAGCTTAAAGAATGGAGCTTATGGTGAAGTCTTTCTTTGCGGTTCTAGCAGTTCTGCTTCTTTAGTGTCGTTTTAATCCATCTTCTGTAGTTGGTGGTCTTGGTCATTATGTTGCTCCTAGGATGGAGCCTGAGATAAAGTCTTTGGTTATGTTTCCAGAAGACCCGTTCAGTTGCGGTTATCTCAGTCAGACTTCTGGAATTGGAGCTCTTGTTTGTTGAACAGATCGTAGACCATAAAGCTAGGCTAGAGGTTTTTGTTGCTGCTGTTGTTGTTGGTCCCTGGATGCATACTGTCCAGTCCTGGTTGTAACAACCAGTCATTTGTATATAGCGATCTTGGCTTTCGCACAGATCAAAGGGTGACATGTTTCCTGATTTTGTCTTATCATTGGCTGATGAAGAAGGACAACTTGCTCTTAGATCAAGTTGTTCCCATTTCCTCGTTGTCAGGTTATCAATTTGGAACTGGCTCATGTTGGCGTCAGAGCAGCATTATGAATGCCCTACAGGGGATTTGGTTCCTGGAGCTGTTGTGGAGCACTATGTGGTTTCTATGTCTGGGATCCAGGAGTCAAGGCTGGACGGTTGGTGTCTAGTTCCCTAGAGTCTAAGTGGTTTCCACATGACAAACGTTCAGGGTGGAAGATGTCCCTGTTTTTACCCATAAAATTTCCCCTTTGTTTAATATGTCTTTGCAGGAAGAAGTGGTGCTACATTATATTGCTGGTGAATTTGGGGGTGGAGAGAGAAGAAGACAGACACCGGACAAATACTAAGAATATATATGCTCACACATATCTAAAGAAAAAAAATGTTTCTTTAAAAAAAAAAGATTAAATAAAAGATGTAATTAAAGGAATAAAGTGGGGCTGGGAGAGATAGCATAAAGACAAGGCGTCTGTCCTTCCTGCAGAAGGACGGTGGCTCAGATCCCGGCATCCCATATGGTCCCCCATGCCCACCAAGGATGATCTCCGAGCATAGAGCATAGAGCCAGGAGCACCCTTCGAGCGCCGCCAGGAGCGATCCAAAAGAAGCAAAAACAAGTCAAGAAAACAAAAACAAAAACAAAAAAACGAAAACAGAACAAAACAAAACAAACAAGCAAAAAAAAAAAAAAAAAAAAAAAAAACGAACAAGAATAAAAAAGAAAAAATGTACCACAGTTTCTTTAGCCAACCATCTGTTGTCAAACACCTGGTTGTTTCCAGATTCTGGCTATTGTAAATAGTGCTGTGATGAATATACGAATGCAGAGGCATTATTGTATTGTGATTTTGTGAATCTTGGGTATATACCCCTAGGAATGGTATTGCTGGATAATATGGGAGCTTAATTTCTATGTTTTTGAAGATTATCTATATTGTTTTACAGAAAGGCTGGGCTAGTATGCATTCCCACTGGCAGTAATCAGAGCCCCTTTCTTCCTGCATCATGTCAGCATTGGTTGTTCTTATTTTTTCTGATGTGTGCCAGTTTCTGTGATGTGAGATGATTGTTGCTATGATTTGCATCTCCCTGATAATTAGTAATGTGGAGCATTTTTTTCATGTGCCTTTTGGCCATCTGTATTTCTTTTTTGAGAAAATGACTGTTCATTTCTTCTCCCCTTCTTTTGGATGGAGTTAGATTTCTTTGTTGTTAAATTCTGTCAGTACCTTGTATATATTAGATATCAACCTCTGATGGGTATTGGGTGAATAGTTTCTCCCATTCTTTGTATACTCGTATACTCCTCACTGCTTCTTTTGAAGTGGAGAAATTTCTCACTTTAATGTTTATCTTGCTTATCTTTGTACTTGCTTGAACAGTGGTGTTTCATCCTTGAAGATACCTTTAGTCTCAATGTCTTCTACATACCTTATGGTTTCAGTTCTAATACCAAGGTCTTTAATCCATTTTGATTTGACCTTTGTGCATGGTGTTAAAGAGAGATTTAAGTTCACTTTTTTGCATGTAGTTGACCACTTATCCCTTCACCACTTGTTAAAGAGGCTTTCCTTGTGTCCCTTTGTGTTTCTTGCCCCTTTATAAAAGATTAATTTTATATCTGGGGGTCAGTCTCTGAATACTCGGAGGGTCTTTATTTCAATAATCATGCTGTTTTAATGACTGTTTATAGTACAATTTAAAGTTGTGGAAATTAATGCATCCCATCTTCTTTTTTCCTAAGAATCCTATATCGACTTGTGAGCATTTCTTGTTCCAAATACATTTCAGGAGTGTTTGATCCACTTCTTTACAAAATGTTATTTTTCTATAAAATTTTTATTTTCTTTTTTTTTTTTTTTTGGTTTTTTGGGCCACACCCGGCGGTGCTCAGGGTTACTCCTGGCTGTCTGCTCAGAAATAGCTCCTGGCAGGCACGGGGGACGATATGGGACACCGGGATTCGAACCAACCACCTTTGGTCCTGGATTGGCTGCTTGCAAGGCAAACGCCACTGTGCTATCTCTCCGGGCCCAAATTTTTATTTTCTATAAAAATGTTGTGAATTATATTTTATCATGAATGGGTGCTGGGTCTTGTCAAATGCTTTCTTTGCATCTATTGATATCATCATATGATTTTTATTTTTTCTTTGGTTGATATGGTGTATTTTATTAATTGACTTGTGTATGTTAAACCATCCTTTGATCTCCTACTTGGTCATGGTGTCTGACCTTGATGAATTGTTGGATTCTATTTGTAAGTAGTTTTTCAAGCTCTTTACAACTGTTTATATCAAGGATATTACCTGTATTTCTCTTTTAATGGCATTTCTCTCTGCTTTGGGTATCAGGGTGATGTTAACTTCATAGAGACTGGGTCAGTTTCTGTGTCTTCAATATCCTGGAAAAGCCTATAAAGTATTGGCAGTAGGTCCTTTTTAAAGGTTTGAAATAATTCACGAGTGAATCCATCTGGGCCTGTGCTTTTGCTTTTGGGAAATCTTTGGTTAAATTCCTCTAGAGTATAGGTCTGTTCAAATATTCCAGATCATCTTACTTCAACCGTGGGAAGTCATTGGAGTCCAAGAATTTATTCATTTTCTTCAGGTTCTCATATTGTGGCATAGTTTCTCAAATTAATTTCTGATTACCTTTTTAATTTCTGTATTATCTGTAGTATGCCTCTTTTTATTTCTAATTAAGTTTCTCTTTCTTTGTGAGTCTTGTTAGTGGTTTATCAATCTTGTTTATTTTTTCAAAGAACCACCTCTTGTTTTCATTGATCTTTTGGATTGTTTTTTTAGATTTTCAGTTTATTGATTTCTGCTCTAAGCTTGATTATTTTCTTCTGTCTGTCTAGTTTTGGTTCACTTTGTTGAAATTATCCAATTTTTAAAGCTGTGCTATTAAGTTATTTTTGTAGATCTTTTCTTTCTGATGAATGTTTGCAAAGTTATAAAGTTTTCTCTTAATACCACTTCTGCTGTGTCCCACAAATTCTGATAATTTGTGCCTTCATTCTCATTTTTATTGGAAAATTTTGATTTTCTCCCTGACCCTCTGGTTGGTTATTCAGTAGTAAGCTATTTAATTTTCAGGTGTTGATTTTTTTTTCTGGTGTCTGTTTGTAATTCACTTGTTTTCAGTGCATCATGATCTGAGAAGATATTTGATACAGTTTCTATCCTCTTGATTTTATGTAGGTATGTTTTATGGCCCAGAATGTAGTCTATCTTTAGTATGTTCCATGATCATCAGAGAAGAATGTGTATCTAGCTTCCTGTGGATAGTAAGTCATATATATCTACTAAGCCACTCTTCTTTCATTTCTTTTTCTGGAGCCAGTATATCCTTGTTAAGTTTTAGCCTGGTTGACCCATCAAGGGATGACAGGATGGTGTTGAAGTCTCCTACTATTATTTTATTGTTATTGATGTCTTTCTTAAATCTGTCAGAAATTGTTTTAAATATTTTGCTGGGCAGTCACTGGGGGCATAAATGTTTATTTACTCCATATTTTTTATTTTTGAAATAAAAAAGTTTTATATAGAAATTCTGAGGAAGGGGAGAGGATAAGAAACAGATTCAGGGGTGAATGGCTAATGCCCCTATCTTCTGGAGCCTAAACTTAGTCACTATGACAAGTGTTCAGGGAGTAAGGTCCCACTGCAATATAAATATTTTTTTTTAATTTTTATTGAGACCAATGTGAATTACTAGTCTTTCACAGTTATATTTAAGGCACATAGTGAGAGTAAATTAGGGCAATTTTCACCATCAATGTTGACCTCCCTTCACCACTGTTCCAGCATGATTTTTATACCTCCACCCTTAGCCCACTGGACTGCTAGTGTAACAAGTCCCTTTTGTGTATAACTTGTTGTAGTTTGGGTCTCTTGATTCTATTGTTGTTGACTTTGGTTTGAGTATTTAGGTCTGATCATTTTTTATTTCCACTCAGTGCTCATGAGACTGCTTTGCACCTGGTACCATCCACATTTTTTTTTCTCAGTTTGTAGGAAGAGATAGAAATAAGAGGCAGAACAAGATAATTCATGTTCAATGGTTCTGATTAAAAAAAAGAAAAGAGGCAGGACTCCCTATCTAGAAGCTATACATATGAATTTAATACATTTATTGAATAAAAGTATGTATATAAAAATAAAATTTCATGGTTTATTTTTAATATAGTTTATTAAATAAATACTTTTTTGAGGGTGTTGAAGACACTTTTCTATGAGTTCTCGGGCTTCTCATAGCTCAATGCCCGGAACTCACTCTGGGCAATAGTCAGTGGACAAAATACTGGGTTTAAATCCAGGCTTTCTAAATGCAGACCCTTCTCTTCAGCTCATGTTCCATACTATCTCCCTGATCTTTATAATGAAACTTTCAATAATCATTTATAGAATGATACACACAAACAGGAAGTGAAAGATGTCACTCAAGGAATTTATACATCTGTCCACAGATATATATATATATATATGTATATATATTTGTGTTTGCAGATGAGCTAGAGGAAAGATATTTAGAAAGTTATTTGCGAGAAACACTTGGTATTAGGAGAGTGACTCACTCTAGTCTCTACTGCTGCCTGAACTCTCCATATGAGTAGGTTTATTTTCTTCCTTCTTCTGGCCTTCTGTATTGCTATTGTTGTAAGGGATCGCACAAGCATTGTAGTGGTGGTGCTTGCACATCTGGTTGTTGTGTCTGTGTACAAGGTCACAGTGTTTACCAGAAGATCTTGCTTTACCTGGACTGTTTCTCTCTCTCTCTCTCTCTCTCTCTCTCTCTCTCTCTCTCTCTCTCTCTCTCTCTCTCACTCTTTCTCTCACTCCCCCACCCTGACATACACACACCTGCTGTGTTCTAGTATTCTTAAACACTTGTGGTTTATGCTCTGCCAAGCACCAGGATTGACATCAACAGGTATAAACAGAATTGTATACAAAACTTATTGCTTGCAAGGCAAGTAACCTTAGCTACTGAGGTAGCAGATATATATTATATATATTTATCATATCAAAATTTGTATTATTTAACATATCCACAAAGAAACAAAATAATGCATTGAATCAAAGCAAAGGGGATAGATAGGCAAATACTGAAATCAAAATAAGTTGTGGCTTACAATATTTGATTGAGAGGGAATCTAGATTTATGATGTACTAAAACCTATGGTAAGAAAATTTAAATTTTAAAACAGGCTTCTCTTCGTGTTAAAACATCAGAGTTAACTTTAATGTTCTATATGATTTCTGTCACCAAAGTATCTTTGATGGCCTGTCTTTGTCACAATTCTTTGCCCTGAAATTAAAGCTATCATTTTTCTATAGAAAAAATATATTTATACAGAACAAAGTATCTCGAAGGGGTTAGTGATAAAGATGAGAAAGTAGGTGAAAGTTTCCCAGGTAATGAAAACAAAGATTATAAAGATTGTTTCAAGTAAGAGAGGCTAGAGTTCCAATTTCTTCTTCATTGGCAAGACCGGTGCTTTCTAAAATGTGGTCCTTGGACTAGTAGCACCAGGTTTGAGAACTTATTGGAAATGCAAATTCTCAGGTCTTGGTCCAGACCTATGGAAACAGAATTTCTGAGAGTGTGGTCTTGAAATCTATGCTTTATTTTGGGGCCACAAACAGGGTACTCCAGACTTACTCCTGGTTCTCTGACTGGGCTCCAGGGATCATAAATAGTGCTGGGGATAGAATGTGGATCAGCGGTGTACCAGGTAAGTCCTCTACCCACTATTTTCTCTCTCTCTCTCTCTCTCTCTCTCTCTCTCTCTCTCTCTCTCTCTCTCTCTCTCTCTCTCTCTCTCCACACACCTGTGATTTAATGAATTCCCTAAATTCTTCTGCTGGAGTCTTTCAAGGAAGATGGTTTGGGAGCTACTGTCAGTCAATTGGTTTGGTGCTTGATGGATGGATAGTGCAGTGTGGGGGCCAGTAGGAACCATGATGAAGTTGGAAGTCAAAGTTAGATGCCAGCTCATGCAAGGCACATGTACCAACTGCTGAGATGCCTTCTCTGACCCCAAATTTGGTTGTTAAACCTATATATAATAAAGGGGCTTCCAGAAGCAATTAAGAAGTTTAGATGGTTAGATCCCACCTCAAAACTATAGAATCAGATATCTATTTTATTTTTATTTATTTATTTATTTATTTATTTATTTATTTATTTATTTATTTATTTATTTTGTTTTTTTTTCGGGCCACACCCGTGTGATGCTCAGGGGTTACTCCTGGCTAAGCGCTCAGAAATTGCCCCTGGCTTGGGGGGACCATATGGGACACCGGGGGATCAAACCGCGGTCCTTCCATGGCTAGCGCTTGCAAGGCAGACATCTTACCTCTAGCGCCAACTCGCCGGCCCCAGATATCTATTTTAACAAGAACCCTGCCCATAATTTCTGTGCACAGTAAGATCTGGAGCACAGGGATATTTTTCTGTCATGCGTTCCAAACTTTGAGCAGGATGGAACAACGTGGGGTCTGCTTAGAAAATTCCTATCAGATACCCTGATCTAATCTATTAGGGTAGTTTTTTAGATTGTGTGTTTGTGTGTGTGTGTGTGTGTGTGTGTGTGTGTGTGTGTGTGTGTTTTAATCGCTCTCAGGTAATTCCAAAATATGGGTAAGGTTGAGATTTATTGCTTTAAGTCTTTAAGCAGATTTGTTTACTTTTGTTGGTAAAATTTCCAACATTCTAGGAAATAATCTTCAGCTATATGAATAGAAAAAATAGTCTAGGTAAGACAGGGAATTATTTTGCTTTCCATTTAAATGATCAGCAAATACTTCATTTCCTTTCACTTTAGGTACACATCTGCAGAATATAGAAAAACAAGAGCATATTTAGAGAGTTATGACCAAGAAAAGCAATGCAAATAATGCTCATGAGAAATGGTTGTAAAAATTTACCATGTTTAGCCAGAATAATCTTTTTAAAAGTAAATCAGATTTTACTGCTGTCACGCCTGTCATTTGCCATTGTATTTAGAAAGAATATAGACAAAAAAATAGAGAGAAAGGAACTCTTATGCACTACTGGTTGAAATGCCATCTAGTCCAATCTTTATGGAAAGTGATATGGAGAGTCCTCCAAAAACTGGAAATTGAGCTCCCATATGATCCAGCTATATAACTCCTAGGGATATGCCCTAGGTATACAAAAATACAACACAAAAATTCCTTCCTCACACCTTTATTCATTGCAGCACTATTTACAATAGCCAGACTCTGGAAACAACCAACATGTCCTTCAACAAATGAATGGCTAAAGAAACTGTGGTACATATACACAATGAAATATTATGCAGCCTTCAGGAGAGATGAAGTCATGAGATTTTTCTATACATGGATGTACATGAAATCTATTATGCTGAGTAAAATAAGTCAGAGGGAGAGAGATAGATGCAGAATAGTCTCACTCATCTATGGATTTTAAGAAAAATAAAAGACATTATTGCAATAATTCACAGAGACAAAAGAGAGGAAAGCTGGAAGGTCCAGCTCATGACATGAATCTCACCACAAAGAGTGATGAGTACAGTTAGATAAATAACTACATTGAGAGCTATCATAACAAAGTGAATGAATGAGGGAAGTAGAAGGTCTGTCAAGAGTACAGGCAGGGGTGGGTGGGGAGGAGGGAGATTTGGGACATTGAGGATGAGAATGTTGCACTGGTGAAGGGGGGTGTTCTTTACATGACTGAAACCGAACTACAATCATGTTTGTAATCAAGGTGTTTAAATAAAGATATTAATTAAAAAATTTAAGCCAACTATTTATGTGATTTGGTATTACAACTTTCTCACTTTATTTCTCACTACAATTCTTTTCCTCCTTTCCTCACCCTCTCTGCTATGGCTGTCTCTTGTAAGCACAATCAATTTGTTCCCTTTTTATTCTATTTTAGGAAGAATGATTATAGTAATGGTTATTTTTGTGACTTGTTTGGACAATATTGTGAAATCTTCACCACCATCAAAGTGTCAGTACCCTCAAACACTATTCCTTTCACTTTTAGTCCACCTCTTACTTCCCATTGCTTGTTAATTTTGTTTTGTTCTCCAGAGCCAAGAGTTTATTATTTATCACTATTTTCCTTTTTTTATTTTATTTCTCTTGATATCACAGATAAATGAGATCATCTGGTATTTACTCCAAGAGTAATTCCTGAGTATTTCTGGTTGCAGCACAAAAACAAAAACAAAACAAAAGAGATAGAGAAAAGTAAAATATGGTTTATTTTGGAATGAATTCTGCCCAAGAAAATAAAAAAAATTTGGTATATAATATTAGTCAATTTTCAACAAAATTGAACCATTTAGAAATATTTTTTCACTTTGGATAATATAACTTTGTGTACATGATAAATATGTTAGTGTGTGTTAAATGCACACAAATATAAATTTGTATATATGTATATTGAATTAAAAAGTATAATTAATAATATATTATTAATTATTAATAATAATATAAATGATCTACATTGATCTTATTCATCTGTGTAAATGCATTGACATAATCCAACTAAACTCTTTTTTAACACGGAGAAGAGGTTAGTGGGCTAAGATATTTCACTTATTGACTTCTATACTGACTATGTTTATCAAATAGAGGTTTTAACATACACTTCATTTGGTGGTTAGACTTATATCTAATGTTTTGAGTAAGGAAATCTCATCATAAATATTTAGTATAAGAGCCATACAAAGATATGACACCACAGTTATTAGTGATAGAATGGTATCAAAAGATACTAGAATATTTTCTGTACTTTGGATACTCAGCATTTGTTTTTCAATCTTTCAGTTTCTTTTTTTGTTGTTGCCCTAAGCTGTTTATTTTCATTAAATTGTCAGTGAGTTCAGTGATTGCAATTAATTTGAGTAATTAATTACTGAAATGGTACATGGAGGTCTAACACAGTATTAGTGTCTGACTAATCAACATGTTCACAGTAGTTAAATTATAGTTTACTATTACTACTGCCAATCACACTGTTAGACTTTTAAGAGAGGACTTCTTAACCAGCTGATAGTGTGGCCAATAGTTCTTTCTTTCTGTATTATAATGAAATTATCATCCCTAAAGCCCTCAAATATTCTCAGTTCCATGTAAATATCTGTGTCCTCCAGTTTTACTAAGATGCATTACATATTGTTGCATTAATTTAAGGTATATAATGCGCTGATTTGATATTTTTATATACTTTATAAATTTCAAAATGACTACCAGTTATTAATAGATACTACCTCCATCCAATTCCACAATCTAGCTGAATACAAGTGCACAACCAGTACCACTGGGATTGGTGTCATCCACTCTAGCATCTCTACATTCCCTTGGTTGACTTTGACTCTAGGTTTCGTGATAAGCACCAGCTGTTAATCTTGCTGACTTGATCTTTCACTTTCATGCAAAAGAGGTACAATCTTTTTTTCAAAAGTTTTAGATTTTTTGTCTCTGGGGCATATACCGAACAATGGACCAGCCAATCACTGGTCTAGGATATTGTAGTGTGCTGATTTGTTAAGGACTGCATAAAACATCCTTTGTTTTACTTCAGATTTCTTTTAACTGAAGAATTATGTTGAAAATTAATGGAGTTTAGGATCAAGTAGAGTCAAATGCATTGGTGGACAAATCAAGTTAATGGGAAGGAATTCAGCAACAATTTTCATAAACTATTTAGCTATCTCTTCTCTTTTCCTACTACACTTTTTGGCTTTTTTTGGGCCACCCTGGGAGATGCTTAGCATTTACTTCTGGCTCTGCACTTATGAATTACTCCTGCTTGGCTGATGGAGTGTGTGGGTGCTGTGGATAAAGGGGAGTACCATAAAAGATGTTGAGGATCAAATTGAGGTTCATTGCATGCAAGACAAATGCCTGAGCTGTTGTAATATGTGTTTGGCCCTAGCTTTCTTTTTCTTTCCTTTTTTGGTGGGTGGATGGGTGGGAGGGTCACACCTGGTGGTGCTCAGGGGTTACTCCTGGCTCTGTGCTCAGAAATCGCTCTTGGCAGTCATATAGGATGCCGGGATTCGAACCACTGTCTGTCCTAGGTCCTCTGCATGCAAGGCAAACGCCCCTCCGCTGTGCTCTCTCTCTGGCCCTCTTATTTTTTTTATAATGATCAAAGTAGGTCCTCTCTAATGTATCATTAAAAAAAAGTCACATTTTACATCTTTTTTTTTTTTTAGATGAAGTTCCTTTTGTCTTAAATTAAAAAACCTTCCACCAAAGCAAATGCTTGGTTGTATGAGCCTCTTCACAAAGTCCAACTAAAACATTTTTTGTTAATGATATTTTAGGAGACACTTTAGAGCCAAGGCTTAAATTTGTTTTAATGTCAAAAAGTTGTTCATGCATAAAATAGTCAAGAATGTTGTTATTTATTATATGATTTAAATAAATGCACATATATGGCAAGTAAGTGTAAAATTCAAGAAATATTATAAGTTCTTTACAGGAGGCCGGAGAGATAGCATGGAGGTAAGGTGTTGCCTTGCATGCAGAATGTCTGTGTTTCAAATCCCGGCATCCCATATGGTCCCCTGAGCCTACCAGGAGCGATTTCTGAACATAGAGCCAGGAGTAGCCCCTGAGCACTGCCTGGTGTGATCCGAATACCAAAAAAAAAAAAAAAAAAAAAAAAAAAAAGTCCTTTACACAAAATAAAGAAAACATCAGCTGGAAACTTAAGTTTCCAGAACAGGATGAAGAACTGAGAAAGAACAATTATGGGTGACTATAAAATCGTATTATTTTAAAACACATAGTACTGTGGCCGGAGAGATAGCATGGAGGTAGGGCATTTGCCTTGCTTGCAGAATGTCAATGGTTCAAATCCTAGCATCCCATATGGTCCCCCGAGCCTGCCAGGAGTGATTTCTGAGCAAAGAGCCAGGAGTAACCCCTGAGCGCTGCCAGGTGTGACCTAAAAAACAAGAACAAAACAAAAGCAAAAACAAAAACACATAGTACTATTTATTGTAGAACAGTTTCCCAGGTGGCACTGGAAATTTGCGTGCCCTGCTAATCCTTTGAGTTTACTCTCCAGTTCTCAAACAAATAATACTATTTAAAACTAGGATAGTGCATCTACCTTGCGTGCACAGACCAGGGTTCAATCCCCCCACCCCCCGCGTCCCATAGCCAGGAGCGATTTCTGAGTGCATAACCAGGAGTAACTTCTGAGCATCACCTGGTGTGGCCAAAAAAACAAAACAAAACAAAACAAAACAACAAAAACACATAGCAGTGTCTTGTATGTATAATGTTACTATACAATCTAATTTATTGCAAAGTTGGGGTTGAAATTCGGGTTTATTTAATTTTATTTAAAATATTTATTATTTTATCTTATGATTATTTTGAAGATTACTCCTGACTCTTTGTGGGGCTATAGGGACCATATGGAATGTTGGGGATCAAATCTGGGTCAATCACATGCAAAGCAAGAGCCCTACCCACTGTGATATCTCTCTGGCCCAAACTCAAGCTTTCAAGAGAAAGATTGAGGGTCAGAAATACAGTATAGAGGTAAGGTTCTTGCACTTGCATAACCCACCTGTATTTGTATCCTCAGTACCACATATGGTACCTCATGCACCAACACCACTAGTAGTAATCCTTAAACACACATTCAGGAGTAAGTCTTCAGCCCAGTTAATTGACTAAATCACACCCTAATTAAATAAAATAAATAAACGAAAGTACAATAAAGTATAAAGTGTAGTAAAATAACATGTAAATGTTATTAACAAACATCATAGTAATCCTTCAAATATACAAAGCAAAAATTGATCAAAAAATAAATGAAAAATGTTACTATATTACTTAGTGATTTTAATAAGCAATTTGATATGCCACTCAAAGCAATACAATTTTTGTTTTGATTAGACTTAGAATATTTAGTATTTTGTTTGCTTCTTTTGGTTTTTGCTTTGTTTGCTTTGTTTCCTGCTTCTCTTATCTTCCTCATGAAAGTACATATCTTCCTTCCTTCCTTCCTTCCTTCCTTCCTTCCTTCCTTCCTTCCTTCCTTCCTTCCTTCCTTCCTTCCTTCCTTCCTTCCTTCCTTCCTTCCTTCCTTCCTTCCTTCCTTCCACATGCAAGCCAAACGCCGTACCTCCCTGCTAATTCTTTGGCCCCCAAGATGAGAACTTTTATTTGTATTCAGAAAATGATCATTTTTAGGTCACTTGATCTCAGTAACATAACTCGCAGTGTATGTGACTGATATCATTACTTTTGGGCAAATAATAGAAGATAAACTTGACTGTAGGAGAAAATTATATATGTTACACAATATTACTCTGAGATAGAATGGACATAGAACATGTTGGAGTGATGCTGGAGTATGATGAAAAGGATTAGGCTTGAGAGTTCTCTAGTTACTTTGTGATTGAAAATCTCTTAAGTAAAACAATTTTGCTTATTTTAAAACTCTTTGCTGTCCTGAACTATGATTCTTGTTATCATGACCCCAGAAATTCAGTTGGCATCATTCAACTCATCAATTTATTTGGGATTTTGTGGGGGTAGATTTAAAGTTTTTCATGAAAATGGAATAGTAAGGCAGTCCATCAATCAAATGAGATCCATAGAATGAGTGGAATAAACAGGCAATAAGCAAGGGGGAAATTAAAATAATAAAAATATTCCAAGAAGGAGCTCAGATTACAATAGGAATTTTAGCCCATTTATTAAATCAAGTAGGAGACCCCCAGTTTAACAAATGCTTGTACAAATGAGTCAGGCTAGGCAGTTAGTGAAGTTTCTGGTTGAGTGGAAGGAGGTGAATGCTGATTTTAAGACAAGTGTGTTGTAATGTGTAACTTGAGAATATACTAGGATACAATCATCTGTAGGTAAATTCTGACCACAAGTATTGACAGTAAACTCTAGTGATTTTCAGTGTCAGTGTTCGCTGTACACTGAACTCATAAGTGCTGATGGAGAGGAAAGCAAGACTAGGTCCTTGTGACTCTCTGCTCACAACATTGATAACTTTTTTTTTTATCAGTTTCTGTGTAAAGAAACTTTACTTAGTACTGTGGATTGATTTACATTGAATTCAAGGCCATCCACATGCCTGAAAGAAGCTTATTTAAATGGGTGTCTTCTGGAAGGCACACAGAGACTTTTTCTTCATAGGACCCTAGACAGAACTTTGATTACTTTACTTGGGAGCTATTTTAAGCAGCAAAATCACAAACAAGACTTCCCCTTTCACAAAATAAAAAAGCTCTCTAGGCAATGCAGGACACTAGTTTATAGCAGCAGAGCTAGAGTGTCACTTTGGTCATCCTCCCCTAGGAATGAGGCAATTGAATCACTCAGGTTTTTGCTGCTCTGCATTGTGTCTGGAATGACTTCAACAGTGCAGTAAGTATTGATTTGGGGGTTACAAGTAGATTTTAATGACTTGGTGAATTCAATAGCACAGAATAAATAAATAATGAGAATTGATGATATTTTATTTTTAAATCAGATTTTATTGATTTGTCATTGGTTTATACTAGTGTAAGAATTGGGGGTAGGGCTTTATGCCTCTATATGTGTATGTCTCACTTAATTCTCTACTGGCACTCACTGTCAAATTATCCTCTGCCCTTCCCTTCATTTCTTTTCTCCTTCCCTTCTGGATGCTATTTTTTGTTTTGGCTTATATGATTTCAAGAAGAGTAGACTTTTGACAAGCCAATTTTATAGTTATTGCCTTACAAGGGTTTGAAAAAAGTTTCTGCCACTGAAAGAGAATGTGGCATTAAGTCAAATAAATTTTAATTTTTTTTTTTTTGGTGCACCATTCCTGGAGGTACTGCAATACCAGGTCGATCTGTGGAATGGACGGAGCAAGCTCCTATTCTAGTTTCTAGTGCCAAAAATCCATTTAATATATTGTCATCGGGTAGTTGAAGTATCAGATATTAAACTGATAAGAACAGATACTACATTTGATCTTAGCCAAAAGGCCGAGAAGCAATAATAATTTTTAATTTTTAATCCAATAAGAATCATAAACTTCTTGGGGTAGGAGCAGTGGTGCAGTGGTAGGGCATTTGCCTTGCATGTGACTGACCTAGGACGAACCACGGTTCAATTCCCCGGCATCCCATACGGTCCCCCAAGTCAAGGAGCGATTTCTGAGCTCATAGTCAGGAGTAACCCCTGAGAGTCACTTGGTGTGGCCCCCTCAAAATAAATAAATAAATAATCATAAGTATCCAATTAGTGATTTTATTTTCTTACAGGTATGTGAAGGAAAGAGCTTAATTAAATTGTAAAGAAAAATGAATTGTGTTTTTCCTCTTTAGATCTGGTGCCCCGATTATTTTGTGTAACAGAACCAGAATATCTTGCTTTCTCTTCCTTTTCTTCCAAGAATAGACATCTGTAATTTTTTAGTTCCAGGATTAAGAAAGCAATCAGTGACCAGATAATAATAGATCTTTATTAATGAAAACATTTGGAAGTTTGATTTTTACAATGAGTCCTCATTATCACGATGCTTGAGTTGCATAAAATAATAAAGTACATGTTTGTTGGTATTAACTGAATTGAAGTGGATGTAGTATATGGACTTTAGAAAGCATGGCCTATTTTTTGGTTTATTTATCATTATTTGAATTGTTAGATATTTCAGGAGGTGGCAGTCGAATTATCAGCAAACTGGTTATTAATTGATTTGAAGTTTGACCTGTTGGGAGACAAGCTCTCACACTGAAGTCTTTGAAGTCTCCTTTCAATAATATGATTGTATAATCTTATTTTATAAGTAGAGAGATAGAAAGACTATGTGGCACATATCTGAGAGTTCGACTGAATTAGACATACAAATGTAAACAAAAGACTCAAAGAAACAAGTGTTTGGCTCCATTAGTATTGACTCAATTTCTTTGGTTTTAGCCTAGGCAGTGACTAGGCTAAATTTTGTTTATTTTTTAAGAATTTTGTTTGGTTGGAACCTGTCAAAACTAATCCTTGAATGTAAGTGCCCCAAGAATTGTTGAAAAAAAAAACTAGCAAAATGCAGACTTCATTTGGTTAGAAATTGCTTAGAATATTAGTCAAATTCAACTGTCTATATTTTTTATCTATATTCTTATTTTATTTAATTTTCATTTTTTGTCAGTAAAGAGAACATTTTAGTAAGAACAATTCACTATTTGTCTAACTTGTCTTAATGTATTGTGCTTTCTTTTGAAATATAAGTACAAAAATTTGCAATGATTTGGGGAACTTGACAATGTTTCTGGCCAGTTTCTATATATATAATTATATTCTATATCTTTTTTTCCTTTCTCCCTTTTCTTTAATGTTTTTTTTAATTTCTTATCTTTTTTTTAATAATATTTTATTTAAACACCTTGGTTACAAACATGATTGTGGTTGGGTTTTAGTCATATAAGAGGACACCCCCCCATCATCAATGCAACATTCCCACCACTAATGTCCCAAATATCTCTCCTCCCCACCCCACCCCCACCTGTACTCTAGACAGGTTTTCTATTCCCCTCGTACATTCTCATTGTTAGGATAGTTTGCAATGTAGTTATTTCTCTAACTAAACTCATCACTCTTTGTGGTGAGGTTCATGAAGTGGGCTGTATCTTCCAGCCCTCCTCTCTTTAGTCTCTGAAAATTATTGCAAGAATGTCTTTAATTTTTCTTAAAACCCATAGATGAGTGAGACCATTCTGCATCTTTCTCTCTCTCTCTGATTTATTTCATTCAGCATAATAGAGTCCATGTACATCCATGCATAGGAAAATTTCATGAATTCATCTCTCCTGATGGCTGCATAATACTCTATTGTGTATATGTACCACAGTTTCTTTAGCCATTCATCTGTTGAAGGGCATTTGGTTGTTTCCAGAGTCTTGGTATGGTAAATAGTGCTGCAATGAATATAGGTATGAGGAAGGATTTTGTGTTCCTAGGGTATATTCCTAGGAGTGGTATAGCTGGATTGTATGAGAGCTCAATTTCCAGTTTTTGGAGGAATCTCCATATTGCTTTCCAGAAAGGTTAAACTAGATGGCATTCCCATCAGCAGCAGATAAGAGTTCCTTTTTCTCCACATCCCTGCCAACACTGCTTGTTCTGATTCTTTGTGATGTGTGCCAATCTCTGTGGTGTGAGGTGGTACCTCAAAATTGTTTTGATTTGCATCTCCCTGATGATTAGTGATGTGGAGCATCTTTGATATTCTATATCTATAATGATATCCTATATCGTTTCATGATCTGGAGAGAAAGAAAGCTTATAATGCAGATTTTTTTTATTTCCTAACATAAGTAGTGGACTTATCAAAGCAAACTTTTGCAAATTTATATAGTAGGCATCTCTTCTATTTTTTGACTGCTCATATCACAAACAAAATGGTGAGAATAGTTTAACTTTTTACCTGAAGTCAGATATGATTTATTTATTTTTATAATAATTTTTATTTTGACCAAAGTGAATTACATATTTCTCACAGTAATATTTTAGGTATATATTGACATTGAATCAGGGGAAATTCCCGCCACCAAAGTTGTCCTCCCTCCATCCCCGTTCCAAGCATGCATTTCATATTTCCCCCTCCCTGACCCCCCAGGCTGCTAGTCAAAGTGGTCACCTCTGTGTCTGGCTTGCTGTAGCTTGGGTATAGATCTGTTGCCTTTGGATTGGATTTGGTGTTTAAGTCCGATCATTTTTATTACTACTGAGTGATCATACAACTGTTTGGTCTTGGTACCTTTCATTGTTTCCCCCTCAATTTGAGAGGCAGAACAAGATAAAAGGCAGAACAAGGTAAAAGGTTAAAACTAAAAAAAAAATACCCTTAAATTATTTCTCACAAATCATTTGATTAGTAATTGGAGTTGCTGATCTTGAACTCAAAACCAAAAATATTCTTGATAGAAAAAATGGTATGCTGAAGTATAATATTGAATTTTTAGTGGTGACTTTAATTTATTATATATATTTCTTGTGTCTATGTGTATATTTTGTGGGGTATATTAATTCTCCAGTATATTCTGACTCATATTAATTCTCCAGTATATTTTGTCAGTATATTCTGCTCAAATCTTGCTGACACTGTGCGTGAATTAAACCCAGACCTCCTTGCAAGCCTTTAAATAACTATACCTTTGGTTTTAAATGATGCACATTAGAAACTTATGTATGTTGCTTCAGTAAGAAAAAAAGAATAAAAGAAAGAAAGAATGAAAATAAGGAAGTAGTACTGAAAGAAATAAAGGAAAAAAGAAATAAGGAAAGGGAAAAAACAGAAGCATGAAATAAGATGTTTTTGGGAGAAAGCATAATATACAAGTACAAGAAATCTAGTTTGTTTCTTTTTAGTATAAAGTTCTGCCACTCCTTTTGCAGAATCATACACATAACACCATTTTTCTGCTTCTTCGTTCATTTTACTAAGCTCACTTCCCTCTTACAACAGGAAAAATTTGTGACTATGTAAAGGTATATTTTTAAAGTGACTGACCTAGAGTTGTCATCACATTCTTGCTACTCCAAACAATCTGAATGGTAAGATAAATATATTCTCCATAATTTTACTGCTAACCAGAGTGACCCTTCAAACAAAGGGAAAGAGCTAACTCATGAAAAAATAAAACATATACATTGTGATATATTTGCTTCCACGATGAAAACTCTCCCTAAACTACCAATTGTTTGGAGCATTTACATGAGAAGTTAGGAGTCTAAAAGTATTAAAAACGAGAAAAGAAAAGAAGAACATTAAAAAGTCATGGGGTTGGCCAGGGAAATAAAATAGCTCAAGAAGTAGAGGGCATGCCTAGAATGAGCAAGGTTGTGAATTCAGTCCCTGTGCCCACCTTGTGTCTTCTCCCTTAGCAATAATAAGCTACCACATGGGATCGCTCCTACAGGCCAAAGGCAATTTCTAGAGTCCCACAACTAAATGTATATAAGGATCAAGTGTGAAATCCTTAGTCATTACAATTATGGCTACAGAAAGGGAAAGAAAAGAAAAATCAAAAATAGAAAGAAACAAAGAAAGGGAAGAGGCAATGTCCAATAAAAACAAAGCTTTCAGCTCTGACAACAGGACTGAGACTTTCGAAGGAGATGGGAGTGAGCAGAGAGGATAGACTGAGTTCAGTAGTCTGTGAAAGAGAAATATAGTTACTTTGGTGATGGGCAAGGTGAACATTATACCCTTAAAATATATAAACATTTGTATTCTTGAAAGCCAATGCTACTTCAATAAAATAAAAGAAGAAAGAAGCAAAGTCTTAGATAATTATAAAAGTCAAATTGCTGTTAACTGTGATAAGTTAAAGTAAGGAGCCTGACAGTGTGTACTTAAAAGTTTCACAGCTATTTACTTTAAGATTGCTCTATTGTAATTAAATGGGGCTGGCTCCACAAATGACTGTACTTATTCTCTGTAAAAGGGAATGCTCTTGAGAGGGCAAGTGAAGCAGAAAAACCATGAAACAAAAGCAAGAGAATCAGCAGTTTTGGGGAGATGGTGGTTGTAAAACTTCAAAGATTGACAAAAATTGTAATAAGAACAAAACTTAGAATATCAATGATAATAAGAATATACGCTATCTAATGACCACTTAATGTTTGTGTATTATTGGAAGAGTTTTACATATTAAAACTATTACTACCTATAACACCCTTTTAAAATAAATGTATGAATAAAGAAACTGAATCACACATATTAAGCTATGTTCCCAAAGTTAGAGTGTAAATGAGACTGACATATGACTTCCACATCAGATTCACAGTTCTGCTCAAGAAAACATAGGTTCAAGTCCTTATTAGATGTCGTATCAATTAGGGTAGCAGTATTTATTGAATCCACTAAACTTACTTCAAAAAATATACAGACTTAAACACACAAGTTGGGGTTGTTTCATATAATTGTGTGTTATATGGATAAATGTGGACATCAGACAAGTAGCAAAGGTTTTGGCATCTTCAACAGGAAAGGCAAGTGATATGATGACTTAGTGTAAATCTATAGAAGCCAAATCTTTGACATTGTGTGTTATATGGATAAATGTGGACATCAGACAAGTAGCAAAGGTTCTGGCATCTTCAACAGGAAAGGCAAGTGATATGATGATTTAGTGTAAATCTATAGAAGCCAAATCTTTGACTAAGACACAATTGAATTAATATGTGAATATTAATGTGAACATGTGAACTAATATGTGTGCTGTGTATGTACACTAATTTCCTGAGGGTTTGCAAGAAGAAAACATATCTTGGAGGCATCTCTGGAAGGAGCAAAAAGGAGAAAACCTGTTTTCCTTTGCTTCTTCATAATTCATGAAAACTTCCTGATTGAGCTCCCTAACTCTTTGTAGCTCTGTGATCTGCCAGGCTTCACTGTCTACTTGACTGATCCACACCTTGCAAAAAGTGAGTGGAGAGAATTTCAGAGCAGTAGGGGGGTGTGAGTGGGCTATGAATCCACCTGGAGCTCATGTTACTTTGAAAAACTCAAGTAAAGCAATTGCTTAGTGGTTCAAGCAGTGTTCAGTATCTTTGGCAATAGTGATGCAATTCAGACCATGGTGACACATTTGTGTCAATGAGCAAGATAGCTTTATATAAAATATGGTGGCATTTCTTTCTCTCTTGCGTGTAAGAAAGAAAAGGGAGGATAGAGGTAGGTGTGGATAGGGAGGTGTTAATGATCTTTTTCTCAAGTCAAATTAAGGAGGGATTGAAATAGCCATCTAGAAAATATTTTCAGTTTTCAAAAGGAGGAGGCTCATGCATATTCTTGTCTGGAAAATTCTGATGGCAGGAGTCAATCAAACTATTTAATTTTATTTATTTTATTTGAAGAACACATAGTTGACATAGCTGAGTATAATACATTTGTTTCTAGAGAGACGAATTATTGCAAAGAAAAAGAAAGAATAAAAAAAGAGAGAGAACAAAAGAGTACAGTAAAGAGCAAATTTGTGAAAATTATTTTCTCCAATGAGGTCATTAAGTCATTCTTAAAAGGTTTAGCAAGCATTTGTTGCTAGTTGACCATTCTGTTACTTCATTTATTTTTGAACATTAGGTGGCCTCCAAGAAACATTGGCATCTAATTTGTGTTTCTCTGGGATGACAGTATTAGAGAAAAAGTAGAATTGTCACACTAATGTAAATGTGGACATGTGGTCCAGGAATTCCAAGCACTATTGCTGATACTGCTGCTTTTGTGGGATGTATTTTGGGATGCTAGGACTTCTGGAATTATGAGAAGGTAGGGGAGGATGCTTGCACTCACTCCAAAAAAATCTGGTGATATCAGCCCAAATATCAGATTATCTAGAGTTTTTGGACAGACTGGTGTCTCTTCAGAGAATTGTAGAGGAGTGGTGAAGCAGGGCCATTGGCAAAGTGGTGATTGTGGGTGATGGGTGGCCCACCCTCTTCTCTTAAGATTACCAGCTTTCAACTGCATGACCAGTATACCCATAATTTTTCATGGCTTGGTTTACATCTCTTTCGAAAACAGAGTCTATGAAACTGTCTGGCTGCAGACATCTATTGTGTTTTCTCTAATCCCATAAGTAAATATAAAATTGAGTCAGGATTTGGTAATACTCTGCTTGATAACTTGGTAAAAGTCAAACGTGTAGTGACTTCTCTATGTACATGAAAAGTACACTTAAGCTTAAGTGATTTCAGGATCCAGAACAGTAGGGAAAAGTGTTGAGACAAAAAAAACCAGCAGGAAGTTCTGGGTCGATGATATAATGAGTCATAGTGTTTACCTACAGACTTCGCAGTATACACCATGGAGATAGTTGTTATCAAATTTCTTTGACTTCTCCTCGGAGTAGTTCATGAGTTCTACATTTTCTTTTTCCAAACCTTAATTTTCAGCAGCTCTCACCTATCCACTTTTGGGTTTTCCATCCCTTATTCATGGGTGGGGGGGGGGGGTGTGAAAATAGGATCTTCCAAGCGATACAGGTACTGTTTTATTGCAACAAAACAAAACAAATGGTCTTCCATAGGATTTTCTAATTTGATTTTGCCAGGGTTTTAAATGTTTAGTGTGCTTTTATTATTTTTCTTTTCTTATTAAATTTTGCAGAGCATTCTAATAGGAGTATATACGTTTTTTAATTTCCTTTTGCTTTATGTAAAAGTGGATTCAGTTTTTAAAAACTTACCATGTATATCTGCAGTACATCTTTACACCACAATTTATTAATATACCATACTACTTCCACCACTCAAAGCAAAATGACAACTGAAAAATTAAAGGCAGATGAGAGCTGCTGAATATGAATGCTTGATAGAATAAATTGACTCCTTTCACCATTTCCATCTACACCCTACTGCTTCCCCTTCCTCTCCAATATCCTTCACATTTTCCTCTAAGTTATTCTTGTTGCATTCTGTTAGTTCATTTTATTGCTCTATTTATATCACAAACCAGGGTAAAATAATCTGATTTTTAAATTTTAATTTTTGACTTATTTTACCTAGAATAATCACCTGAAATTGTATCCACCTTGTTGTAAGGCAAATATTTAATCATTTTTTTCTTATTTTTAGACTATACCTGCCTGTGCACAGGGCTTACACTTGGCTCTGTACTCAGGGATCCCTCCTGATCAGGCTCAGGGGACCAATGAAGTGCTGGATCAAACTCACATCATGCAAGGCAAGCACTCTGACTGCTATACTACTTTTCTTGCCCCATTTTTTTTAAAAGCAGAGCAATATTCTATTGAAAATATATGCTACTTTTTATTTTTAAATTTTTCTTAATACCATTGTGAATTACAAGTCTTTCACAATTGTATTTCAGGCATATAGTGACAGTGAATTATGGCTATTTCTACCACTTGTGTTGACCTATCTCCAGCATGCATCTCAAACCTCCACCATTAGCCTCCTGGGCTACTAGTGTAACAGGTCCATTTTGTGTTTAGTTTATTACAGTTTGGGTCTCTTGATTCTATTGTAAGTGACTTTGGTTTGGGTATTAGATCTGACTTTTTCTAATTTTTCCACTCAACGTTCCTGAGACCACTTGGCCTCTGGGTTCCATCCACTTTTTTTTCCTTTCTCAATTTGAGGGAAGGCACAGAAATATGTTGCACTTGTGAAGGGAGTTGTTCTGTACGTGACTGAAACTCAACCCCAATCATGTTTGCAATCAAGGTGTTTAAAGAAAGATATGATTTAAATAAAAAGAAAAAACTGCAGCTAAAAAAGCAGAGAGACAGCTGTGGGGAGAGCTGGTTGGTTTGTGAAAAGAACGTGGAGGTATGGAGAAGGAAGACTCAGGAAAAGAGACAATACCTCCTATGTCAAAACAATAATACCTGGTATACCAAGGGTTTTTTCCTATGAATGATAGTACTCGCCATTGGGTAACTTCAACATTTTTCATTTTGAATGGTAGCTTTAGTGGGTAGTTGATTTTTTTTTTTTGACAAATCCTCAAAAAGATCTATATGTCATCATTAGTTTTAGACCTATTCTTTCATCATTTCCTCTGTTTTCACATGCTAAAACATGGGTAAGAATAAATCTATTTCTTGTTATCTACAGCTAGCCAGATTGGTTTTTTTTTATATATATACACGTAGATATGAGGATGAGAAAAAGTTTAAAAAGACAGGGCTGGAGCTATAGCACAATAGGAAGGGCATTTGCCTTGTATGTGGCTGACTTGGATTAGATCCCCTGCACCTCATACTCTCAACATCGCCAGGTGTAATTTCCGAGTGGAAAGCCAGAAGTAGCCCCTGAATGCCTCCAGCTTTGATCCAAAAGTAACAACAAAAAATTGTTGCAAAGCTTATGAAATGATGGTGTAAATTAAAAATGTAAAATATCATCATAAATAAATGACTTAAGGTTGACTGTAGCATAATGGTTTTCATTTGCAAAA
Source organism: Suncus etruscus (assembly GCF_024139225.1). NCBI lineage: Eukaryota > Metazoa > Chordata > Mammalia > Eulipotyphla > Soricidae > Suncus > Suncus etruscus. The sequence continues at coordinate 154,927,604 of NC_064849.1, read as the reverse complement.
TTTCTAAGACAAGTGGTGTTTGTGGTTTATTAAATTTTTATTTGTCCTATTTTTCTTCTGTGGTTCCGTTTAAGTTTTCCTGCTTTATGATTTGGTTTTTAAAAGTCTTTGCTACTGGAATATCATTAGTAATATCTATTCTAATGTTTCTACTCTTCTCCTACAATGTTCCCTCAAAGCTCCCAAAGGAAGACAAATTTAGAATGGAGGTACAGGTTATCTTTTTATGAAGTCAGATTGTTGCCAGTTTTCACAATGCTTTCTTATAGAAAAGTTGGATGATACAAAGTCCATTCATTTTGCCTGATGGTGCAGATAAATAAAAATATTGGCTACTGTAGATTTAAAGGGCAGGGAAAAGTACATCTTTGAAGTTGTTTTACTTTTAATTATATTTTTATTTACATACTTATTTACTTATTTATTACCAGATCTGGAGGTGCTCAGGTATTACTCCTGGCAAACTAGGGGCACTGAATGAATGCCTAGGATTGAAATTGAGTCAGATTTTTGCAAGGCTAGAGCCCTACCCTTCATACTATTTCTTCTGCCATATATATATATATATATATATATATATATATATATATATATATATATATATATACATATATATATATAAAACAAAATTATTTAAAGCATTTTAATTTATAAAGTTATTTATAGTTGAGTTTTAGACATGTTATGTTTCAGCACCAGTCCCACCAATGGTGTTAGTCTCTCTCCAACAATGCTCTCAGAGTCCATCTCATTCCACCATCCCATGCCCCAGCCTGCTATCATAACAGGCCCTTTTTAAAATTTGTTTGTTAAAATTGGTCTTATGATTTCATTATTGTTGACTCTGTGGCTTGGATATTTAGTTTTCTTCTTTCTTAACCCCACCAATGCAGCTGAGTTTCTTTGGACATTGTTCCTAGTTATTTCAGATTTGTTTCTTTCCTGTACACCAATTTATTTTCCTTTTCACTATACTCTGGGATAAGTGGTTTTAGACAACCCACACATAAGCCATTGCATGAAGTTATTCTAAATAACACATATAAGTAATATCATCCTACATTATCCTTCTTTCGGCTTACTATATTTAATATAGTATCTTTCAGTTCTATATATGCTTGCAGTGAGTTGCGTAATTTCATCATTCTTATAGCTATGTAATATTCCATTAACACACATATCTCTATCTATCTATCTATCTATCTATCTATCTATCTATCTATCTATCTATCTATCTATCTATCTATCTATCTATCTATCTATCTATCATCTATTTATACCACATCTTCATGATCCACTCATTTGTTGTTGACATCTAGGTTGATTCCAACACTTAGTTATTGTACTGCATGCTATAATGAATAGTGATGTGCATCTTCCTTTGAATAAATGTTTTTCTCTGCCCTGGGGAGAGAGATACTCAAATATGGAATTTTTGGGTAACATGGCAGTTTGATTTTGAGTTTACTGAGAACCCTCCCTACTGTTTAGCATAAGGTTGAACCAGAGATCATTCTTAACAGCAGTGGATGAAAGTTCCTTTTTTTCACCATATCTCACATCAATGCAGATTGTTCTTGGTATTTTTTGATAAGTGCTATTCTCATTTTTGTAAGATGACATCTCATTGTCATCTTGATTTTGATTTCCCTAATAATAAGTGATGATGGACATTTTTTATTATTATTTATTGTTTATTTCCTATCTCAATTTTTTGGATTTGGGGGTGTGTGATTAACATTTGTAAGTACTTTGTATATCCTTTCTTTATCTGATGTGTTGTGTGCATATATATTATTCCACTCAGCTACCTTTTTGTCTTTGCTTATGTTTCTTTTGCCATGCAAATTTTTTTTTGTTTGATGTGGTTCTGTTTATTCAGATTTAATTCTGTAAACTTTGTCATTTGCATCATATCACTGAAGACTCCCTTGAAACCTAGATCTTGAAGTGTTCCACTTACGTTTTCCTCAATGTTCTTTATGGATTCAGATCTGATCTCAAAGTTTGATCTACTTTGAGTTGACTTATAAGGTTTGAGATAAGGATCCAGATTTAATTTCTTACACATGGTTATCCATTTGTCTCAATGCCATTTGTTGAAGATGCTCTCTTTATTTTGTTTCATGTTTTTGACTCCTTTGTCAAAAATTAGTTGACCATTATACTTGGGGGTTTGTCACTGGATGTTCTATTCTGACCCATTGATCTGAAAATCTGTCTTTGTTCTAATACCATGCTGTTTTGATTACCATGGCTTTGTAGCTTAAAGTCAGATAATAAGATACCTCCCAGTTTCTTGTATTTCAGTATAGTTTTGGTTTATTGAGATCTTTATGATTCCACACAAAATTTAAAATTTACTGGTCTAAGTCCTTGAAGAATGTTGTCTGAATCTGGATCTAGATTGCTTTGAATCTATATTTAATTATGATAACATTGATTTTTCCAATTCATGAGCATGGGATGTTTTTCCATTTCCTTAGGTCTTTAATTTATTTCTTAAGTGTTTTGAAGTTTTCGTAATATAGGTCTCAAACTTCTTTAGTTAAGTTGTTTCCTAGGTACTTGGTAGTTTTTTGACACTATTTTAAATGAAATAGATCTCTGTATAAAGAAATGACACTTTGTTTTGTTCTTTTATTTATTTATTATTTATTTATTTTTGCCTCAGGGGTTACTCCTTGTTTTTGAGCTCAGAAATTACACTTGGCGGGCTTGGAGGACCATATGGCATGCCAGGGATCAAAATCTGGTCAGCTGTGTGCAAGGCAATTGCCCTACTTGCTGTTCTATTGCTCTGCTCTTCAACCAATTTTTTTTTATTTTAATTATAACAACAAAGATGCAAAGAAAGAGGACAGGGTAAAGTTACAGTGGAAGCCCAATCACCCATAAACAAAATTTACGGTATTCCCATCGATGATATCCCAGCCTTGAACTTTCAGCCAAAGAACATTGAGAAAAACAAAACTAAACCCATGTACAATACAATTACTTTGTCCCTCAAATCCCCAGTTGTAGTACATACTATTTCTTAGCAGCACACAATATAATCTAAAGACATTAGACTTATGTAACTCCTTAAACATTGAGGGGAAAGTACATTTCTCTAGTTCCATGCACATGCTTACTAGTTTAAGTTAACCTCAAAAGTTTTAGTGGGTTGTTTTTCTTAAGGATTGGCGTCAAGGGAGCTTAGTAAAAAACAGTATTAAAGTGGCATTTGTTTGCATAGGCCCACCAAAACATAAGGGACATGGAAAGACAAATTATGGTCTAAATACAAGGAGACCCTACCCCTGAAGTTTCCTGGCACAGGACTGACTCTAGGCTCCAGGCAAACTAGTTTGTCCAATTCAAGTCATCGTCTTTAGTGGCAATACACCTCCATTCCTCACATAGTCTCTGTTGTTGGTATCATGCTTCTGTATTAAAGATCCTGGAGTCTGCCTATCCCATATTGCAGTCAGGATGGTGCAGAGCATCCTCTCGTTTCACCTCACACTTAAGGGGCACTAGAGAGAACCATGTCCTGTAGAGCAGGTCATTGTTGTTGTCAAGTCTTCTCAGTGTAAACAGAAGTCTCTTTTTAGGGGGTCAATGTCAGACCCTTGGTAGTGTCTTTCCTGGTAGAGGACTGCTTCCAGCTGTTGCTATAAAAGACCTTGGATGTTTTGTAGATAGCTTGCCTGGTTCCGGCGTGAATGGAGGATGCCCATTCTTCTGAGGCCTGTGCCAGGTCATTATATCAATGTTCAGGGTGTAAGGTACATTGTACTGAGATTTATTAGATAAGGACTTATCTATATGTATGGTGTTTTCCCATTTTAATGTGTCTATGCAAACAAGGATCAATGCCATGAAGCGTTATTGGTGCATCTGGAGGCAATAGGAATAAGACCAGCAATTTCCATGACATAGTTCAATCATAGGCATCAAACTGAGGGATAGTTCCAACAACAATCCTTACTATACAGCTTACAAAGAAAAGACAAGATGAAAAGTGGATAGAAACATCATGGTAGAAAAATATATAGAAAGTTACATCAGTTAAAGAAAATACCCATAAAATATTCAAAAGATATATGTGTTCAATATGTGTTCAATTTGTGTCCTTCTAAATAGTTCTGGGATTTGTTAGAACTACTGTATGTCTTAGGTCAGAGATTAAAACTATGTGTTACTAAAGTTAAGAAGGATAAATCTGGGGTACTGATGGTTGGGAGCCCCCGCGCGGTTTGCAAAATGTAGACTGGTATGAAATTTCCAGTGACAGCCTGAGTATAGCTGAGCAGCTATCTGCCACCCACCTGATCAAACTCCACCCCCTAAGCCCCACCCTAGGCCAGTGTCTGGGCCTGGCCTGGGAGTGGGGAAAACCCAGGGTGCCCCGTCAACTCCTACCAGGAACCCACCTGGAGATCCGGAGGAATGGGGGAGAGGGGGGTCGGGTGACCCAGGTCCGGGCCCCCCTGACCCTAGGCCGGACCAAAAGGCCGCTGGCCCATGGGGAGGCCTGCCAGCTGCCCGTCCGTGCCGGCTAAAAATCCTGCTCCAGGACTCAACCAATTTTTTGTGTGTTAAATTCATAGTTTGCCAATTTGCTGCATAGCTTTGTTGTTTCTAGAAGCATTTTTTGTGGACTCCTTAGTGTTTTCAATGTATGTGATCATGTTATCTGCAAACAGAGATAATCTGACTTTCTCTTTTCCATTCTGATCCCTTCGATTTCCTTCTCTTGCCTGATTACTGTTGCTAAGCTTTCTAATACTATGTTGAATAAAAGGGGAGACAATTGGCATCCTTGCCTTATGCCTGTCTTCAATACATTCAGTGAGGTTCAGTACATTATCAGTGAGATTGTTCTGTAGTTTTCTCTTGGTAGTACCTTTGTCATATTTGGGAATTAGCATAACCACCTTCATAAAAGGTATTAGGGAGGGTTCCTATCTCCTTGATATTTTGGAAGTGTTTAAGGATTAATGGCTGTAATTCTCTGAGTGTTTGATAACACTCACCTAAAGCCCCATCTGGTCCCCTGTTTTCCTTCTTAAAATGTTAAAGAAAAACATTTGAGAGTTACTCTGGGTGGTGCTCAGGGCTTCTCCTGACTCTGTTCACAGGGATCACACTTGACATTATTCAGGAGACCATCTTTGGATTTAGTTATCAAACGTGGGTTATTAACATATAAACTAAGTGCCTTAACTCTTTTCTTCTTTTTCTACCTTTTGATGGGTGACAGCGTCCCCATGGACTTTGTTACTTCCAAGAGTTTAGGTGTGAGGATACTACCTTTCAATCTTAGTGCTCCACTTAGATCAATTAAGCTATTCTATCTCACTATTTGAATTCTTAGCAGAAACATTATTGTTACACTTGACATTGTTCTGTGTTCTTTTCCTTTCCCTAGTTTTGTTACTGAACTTGAATTCAGGTGTTTGCTGTTAAAAGTTGATACCTGATAGAAAAGCATATTCAGGGGCTAATTGTCCCCCCCCCCCAATTGGTCCTAAGAAACAAGTTTGATAGTAAAAGAGAATTTGGCAGTACATTTTTAGAAGGGTGTGTTCTGGTATGGTGGGAGCTATATTAATAAATCCCACATGGGCTGATTGATCCTCTAAGGCACATGCTCATGTAACTGCAAATAGAGATTTATGCACTCATACATTTCAATGTGATAAGGTGATATTTCCAACATTTTCAACTATTCCTGTTCATACAAGTTTTTCCATCCTTAATGTCGATTGAAAACTTTTTTTGGGGGGTGTTTGGGCCACACCCAGTGATGCTCTGGGATTACTTCTGGCTATGTGCTCAGAAATCGCTCCTGGTTTGGGGGACCAAATGGGACACAGGGAAATCGAACCACTCTCTGTTCTAAATTAGCATGTGCAAGGCAAACGCCCTACCACTTGTGCCACCCTCTAGCCCCTTGATTGAAAACTCTTAGTTTCTCTCCAACTCTGTGCCTAGACTCACAAGAGTGTAAAACTCCACATGTTGATAGACATTAAAATTTTACTAAAATGGTAAATACAGTCCTTGTTAGATTAGGCAATTGCTCCAGTTCTTTGCTACCTAAGTTCCCAAATGAAAAGAAAACCTGTCTTACTGACAAACATAAATATTATAATAATACAGACTTATTCTTCTTCATCTCAGATTATTTCTGTCAGATTTTTAGAAAGAGAATAATACAAAATATTCTTAAAGAGGTCCAGAAAATAAGGGTTAGAGAGTTGCACAGGTGTTAAGGCACTTGCTTTGAGTAAAGATGGCCAAGTTTGACCCTCAGAACCATAATAGTCCAGAAGTATTAACTACCAGGAGTAATCTAAGAGCACAGAAATGAGAGTAAACCCCCTAGCACCAACACAACAATAACAATAACAATAGAGATGACCAGAAAATAATTAGAAATTATTGTTTAGATTTAAAATAAATTGAACATAAATAGTTGGGAAATGAAATTCAAGAAAGCAACTGAACACAGAAGAACAATTTTTTACCAAAGAGAAAATAAAATAATGACTATTATAGACAGACAGGAATATTTTATAATTGTCTGATATTTTTACTAAGAGAAATTTACAATAATGTGTAGGCATGCATTACTAATTAGTTCTCTCTCTCTCTCTCTCTCTCTCTCTCTATATATATATATATATATATATATTGATTTTGGGTCACACCCGGCAGCTCTCAGGGGTTACCCCTGGTTTCATGCTCAGAAATCGCTCCTGGCAGGCTCGGGGGACCATTTGAACTGATGACCTTCTGCATGAAAGGCAAACGCCTTACCTCCATGCTATCTCTCCGGCCCCATACTTATATTTTTTAATTACTTAAATTGAGGCAAATGAATGATGATTGACTTATTCAAAGCACTCAGAACATCAGTGGATGAATTTTGTTGAGATTCCTCATTCACTGTAGACCACACTGCTTCTAATGACCTATGAATGTTTAATTCATCTCAATTCATCCAAATTAGAAACTGACAGATTTGGTAACACAAGTTCTAGCATCTTGTCAGTAAAAGAACCCTAGTGGGTTAAATTCACTGTTGGAAAGCTCAATATATGGCTAATTTTATTTGTAATGCAGATTTGAGAAAATTGAGTTTATCATCTATCTGTTGGCACAGTTCATACATATGTTTATTAGTGAAGATAATTTTTCTTAAATCAGATATTTTCTGCTCAATCAGAGAAAATAATTGTGAGAATTGGTGGCTCATCATGAATTAATAATTAAAGTGCATTAAAATGCAATTGGTTGAATAACTTTTAGCAATAAAATTTTAGTAGCCACAAACCTAAAAACAGAATTAGGCTATTGGCTTTCAAAATTTTAGACTTAAAATTAATGTTTTGGGTCAGAGTGATAGCACAGTCGGTAGGGCATTTCTCTGGCATCCCATATGGTTCTGCAAAATTGCTAGGAGTTATTTCTTATCTCAAAGACAGGAGTAACCCCTGAGTACTACTGAGTGTGGGTCAAAAACAAACAAAATAATATTTCTTTTGGACAGCTATCTGACCCTTTTTTTTCCTATTATTTTATTTTATTAAATTTTTTACATTAGTACCAAATTTATCATTTTATATTTGCAGTACTGCTACACTATATCCACCAACAGAGTATTAAAATCTTTTAATATTAGCCCAGGTCTTTTCCCACTTAACCCTCATCAACTTTAACATCCTCAGATGGCATTTCCATTTACCTTATCTCAGGGTCTATTTCTATAGAGGATTGTCTAATCCAGGGGTCGGCAACCCACGGCTCCAGAGTCACTGGGACTCTTTTGAAGCTTTGCTCTGGCTCTGACAGCAGTGGAGAGTGGAGCGGTATGACTTAAATGTTTTAATTGGGCATTAATTTGCACAAATATATGTTTTACATTGTTAAGTGAAAAAGTTCTTTTTTTTTTTTCTTCTTCAGATCATCAGCTAACTGCATGATCCTGTATATAGCATTAAGATAAGAAACAATGTGTGCAGTGCTATATTTGTTTGAAATGTCTCAATGGTTTTGTAGCTCCCAGGTTTTATTTTTTCTTCGGAAACAAGTCCAAGTGGCTCTTAATGTCTTAAAGATTGTCGATACATGGAATCCCATAATTTGTTCCTTTATACTCCACATATTAACCAAAAAAAGCTAGTATCTCCCCTTTTTTGGGGGAGGGGGCACACCCCATGATGCTCAGGGGTTACTCCAGAAATTGCTCCTTGCTTGGGGAATTCAAACCACTGTCCGTCCTGGATCGGCTGCACGCAAGACAACCGCCCTACCGCTGTGCTATCTCTCTGGCCTTTAATCCTGAAGTTTTATGTTGACAAAGTTTTTTCTAGTGACCGTAGATCTCAGGCAAAACATTTTTATTGTGTGATGATACTTCATTTCATGTTATCTGCCTTTATCATAAAACTGATAGGATTCACTGTGTTGAATATAAGGAAAGATATAATGAAAGATATTTGTGAACACAAATATATGATATAGGGGAAAGAACCATTGTCTGCAATTTTATGTTTCGGGTAGCTTGGGGACAAGCTGCTTTCAGCATCTCCAGGCTCCTCCATTCTGCTGCAGCCACCATTGCTACAGCAGTCTCTCTGCCATTTCTTTTGTCCTTAAGAACCATTGTCTGATTTAAATGACATAAATATTTCTGTGATTATATAGCTTTCTTTCTCTGTTTCTCTACTTGGAAAATAAGGTGATAATATTTGATATCTAATAAGTATTGTTTTATAAATAAAGAATCAAAGTGTAATATAAGTGGCACCAAGTTTTCATTTGTTTGGTCTTATATAAGTTGTATATAGTAGACATATATATATATATATATATATATATATATATATATATGCCACATACAGTGACTATTCTGGCTCTGCACTCATGTATTATTACTCCTGGAGGTGCTTGGGAAACCATATGGGGTGCTGGGGATTAAACCTGGGTTAGCCAAGTACAAGGGAAGTGCCATGCCTACTAAACCTGGACCTGTTTATTATTTTGCAGAAAACTGTGAATGCAGATAAGCCATCGTACTAAATATCACTAGAAAATTAAACTTTATTTTTCATTGATTGAGATAAAAGCAAAGGTCTCACACATGCAAGGCAAAAAAACCCTGTTCTACTACAGAACTTCAAGCCTAGCCATTAAAAATACGAATATTTTTAAAGTGATTGGATTTGCATACAGAATTTTCCTCATTCTTTGTACTCTATATAAAAAGGGATCCCTGTCACTTCATGATTTTTCTTGACTAATTTTATGGGTATTGTATTGAATAAAAACAATGATTAGTAGAAGGAATAGGCCATCATAATTTTTCCAGGTGCTAGTTTTCTTAACTTTTTCATTGTAAGAGTGAGGAGTTTAGGTCTGGGAAAATAAGTTAAAGGGGTGGGTCACAAACCTTGTATACACTGATCCAGAGTTCCTACTTTGTGCTCAAGAATCACATCTGGTGGTCACTATGGTCACTTCTACCCTGTGTTTAGAGATTGCTTATGTTCTATGTTCAGGGATTATTCCTAGTAGTGCTCAGGGGACCATATATAGTGCCGTGAATCAAACCCAGGTCAAACATATGCAAGGGCAAGTACCCTATATACATCTTCCTGGTTATCCATGATGATTTAAATCTCTTTTCAGTATAATAATAAGGTAAGTGCTAAATTATTGTACAGGTGAGAAAGCAGGTCACGCAAAATTTAAATAGAATAACATCAAAGGTAGAGAGTGAATTTTCTGTCTATGGTTAAATGGCACAAAGAATGGCACTAAATTTTCAGGACCTATTAACAGAACCCAGTTTATTTATAAATGCTTGTCAGGGACTGGAGAGATAATATAGTGGCAATGATGCTTGCGTTGCATAAAGTGCTATGACTGTTCAAAGACTGGAGGGATGTTAACCAGTTTGCTCTCACAGCTTCTGGTCTCTGGATACTCACAGGAATTTTTTTATTTTATTTGGGTTAGGGATTCACATCTGGCAGTGATCAGTGCTTACTCCTGACTTGGAACTTAGGGATCAATTCTGATGGACTCAGAGGACCTTACAGAGTGATGGGAATAGAACCCAGATCAGCCACAGTGCAAGACAGGTGCCCTATTTCTCTGTACTATCTTTCCAGCTTCTGTGTTATGGGCTTTCTTAACTGGCCCAAGTTCTGACATTCTATGACTAGTCATCCCACCATGGAATATGCTTCATGAGTTAGGTCACAGCACCCTACATCATGAGGTCAGCTGGCATGTGGGGTTTTGTTAGATATTTGACTGATTAATATAGTTTACTAGGGAATTGTACAGAGGCATTTATAACATAAGAAAAACAACTTCCTGTAATGGTAACAGTTTTGGGCTTTATTTTATGTTGAAATCACATTATATTAGAGCAAAAAAATTCAAGCAATAGTTATAAGTGAACCATACAAGTATATTTTGAGTTCCTCTCTGGACAACACATGACTCTAAGTTGGACCAATGAACTGCATTTTACACCAGCTGTAACTTTTGGGTGGTCTTCAAAGAAAACCCCATTTAGAGTGCATTTCAGTGATGCAAAGGAAACTTTGCAGTCTGCTAACATGAGGGTGGGAGGTCTGCAGTTGAAAGTAAAGGTATCAATAACTGTATTATGGTCAGCAGAAGAAAATCTTTTCTAACTACAACTGTCACCTGAAACGTCAGCCACTAAGACTTACTCAGCAATGTACTTTGTTCATAGCATTCTACTATTTCCCCATAATACCTACACAGATTCTGAACACCATGTTATTCAAAGTAGTGCCTTGGATTAAAAATGTAATTTAGCACTCTTTGTCCACAGTATTCAATGTTGACAAAATATGCTGTCAATGCTGCCTTCTGTGTAATGAAGGGAATACAAGCTTTAATAGGATTTCATACTTGAGTTGTGTGATTCAATACAAATACAGTACACTCAGGTGCAAAATTATTAGTAATATAATACTTTCACATTGGGTCTTAAGATAGGAATGGGATTTCTGTCTGTCAAGATTAACTGAAATATTTAAGTCTGGATTGCGAAATGGAATATAAAGTTTTAAAGACCACCTTGTCTGATCAAATCTACTGAGAGAAAATTCTATTTGTCCAAATAAGGCATATTTGATGCAATAGCACCTGATCATAAAGACACCATGAAATCTTTAATCCATTTTGTATGAAGTAAAGAAAGCATATGATAAGTTCATGTCAGGATATAAAGTAGATAATATGAGAGAAAGTAAAAAAAAAAAAACAAAAGCAATAAAGAAAATATTGTGGTTTTAAGACTCCAAAGGTGAAATAAAAAAATGAAGAAATCTGAAATACACTGTTCCAATTAATTGGTGATACAACTCACAGTTTATTTTTTTTATTTTCTTTTACTTTTTATTTTTTAAAAATAACTGACTATTCCAAGAACAGTTTTGGAGATAGACTACCCCCCAAAATTTTGATCAGTCTATTAGATAGATGGAATAACAGACACTTTGGGTTATACAGTGAAAGAAGAAAGGATTCTCTTTTGGTTAAGGAAATGGCTAAAAGGACTGAAGTCTTTGCATGCAGTCAAGGCTTTGCATGCAGGAGGCCTGGGCTCTATTCAAGGCCTCTGAGCAAAGAGACAGAATTAGACTGAGCATCACTAAGTATAACTTCAAACTAAACTAACCAACAAACCAACCAACCAACCAACCAACCAAATACCCCTCCACCCCAA